>NW_013952760.1:550263-552736 GCF_001266775.1 Austrofundulus limnaeus | reverse complement strand
ACTAACAGTTCTTACATGTTCTGTCTGACACTAACAGCTCTTATATGTTCTGTCTGACTAACAGTTCTTACATGTTCTGTCTGACACTAACAGCTCTTATATGTTCTGTCTGACTAACAGTTCTTACATGTTCTGTCTGACACTAACAGCTCTTATATGTTCTGTCTGACACTAACAGTTCTTGCATGTTCTGTCTGACACTATCAGTTCTTATATGTTCTGTCTGACACTATCAATTCTTATATGTTCTGTCTGACACTATCAGTTCTTATATGTTCTGTCTGACATGTTAATTTTTGTGGGTCTGTACATTTGTACTAATAATCTGTTTGTGTCTGCAGGCACTCCAGTGTCTGCTGGCTGTCCACAGGTTCAAAATGGGAGCAGACACAGTCATCTTCAACCAGGACTATTCTGACCCAGAACAACTGGAGCCCACAGAAGYTCCACCCACATATTAGTAAAGACCCGCCCACAATCAATATGTAGACAGAGCTAAACTCTGCAGGGAAGTTTTGTTTAAAGGGTCGAATCAGTTATTTTTTTTTTGCAGTCAGGAACATGAAATGAACTAATTTAGAAAATGCAGAAAGTTTTTTTTTTTTTTTTTTACTGTTGCTTCTTTTTACAGAACACAATAAAAAACCTTCACAATAAAAGCCTGGCAGCTGAAGAAAACTTTCAACAAACTTGCAACAAAAAAAGGTTGAGCTGCTGTGAGCCACACAAATGAAAAAAAAAGAAATATCTGAAGAAATGTTCTATCATCTGGGCCATCCTCGGCATTAGATTGTGCTCCAGCTGCTCTGACGTCTGAGTTCTGGTCACAGACTTGTAGACAACATGGTGCTGTGATRTTTTAACTGGTGTAGAAATCATGTGAACTGTTTGTATGATAATAAACAACATTAATAAATAATTTACTTCCAGTTTGCTCTAATAGTTGTATTTTTATAAATCACTACAACGTGTTAAATGGAGTAAACAGCCCTGACAGCAGAGCTGGAGACATGTCAGTGTGTGTGGTCGCTGCAGGAAAACTGATTTATGGAAACATGTGAAGTTTACTCACCTTTCCTTCAGCTTGTTGCTACCTGTCGGAGTCCCAGCAGGAATTATAAATGAAGTAATTCCACAATGAGAGACAGATTTAGCTCTGTGGTATTTATGGATTAGTTCTGCTCTGACTCAGATCGTCTGTCAGACTAAAAACTGCTGCATAAAAAACTTTGAAAGCTCATCTTGAATCACAGCAGACTCATCGTTGATCTGAACGGGAGGATGGAAAGTGAARGTAAACCTTGACCTAATTTAACTTTGCTGATTAAGACTGGTCAGAGCAGAAACCCTCTCAGGAGGGTCCTGTAGGGTACGTGTACCCCTTGTGGTACACGAGCATATTACGAGAGTATACACGGAAAACTTACCCAGGTGTGAAAAAAAATAGGTAAAAATAGGACAGGRATGTGTAGGGCTCCATAATTTCCACAGTGTGGAAATATAAAACACAGAATCTCACGCAATTTGCTCATTTGGGTGAGTTTCTGACATATTTTGGTCGCTGCTGCTTCCTGTACCTGCCATTACCTGGTTTATTTATTTAATTACTTATTCACTTTCAAGGCAATGTTTTTATCTTTATGTTTAATTTGAGTTGAAAAAAGTAAAATGCCTGAGAATTAAATGCACTAGTTAAGGGATAATTTAACAATCAGTTGTTGTACATTATAGTTTWGGAGAATCATCACTATGTTTGACTGAGGGGGTAGGCTACTAGTGGTTTGACAAAACGGCTCAGGGGTACGTAAGTTTAAAAAGGTTGGGAACCACTGATGTCTGCTGTAGACCTCCTGTTTGCACTGACAGAAGAAGCAAAGCTCCTGTGATGTGATGAAGATCCTCCTCAGACCAGTTTGAAAACATAACRAACTCATGTAAAGCTGCTGTCCTTCATCGCCGTCTTCTCTGTAATTAATCTCTTTTTTATTGTTTAGGCTTTAAAGCTGGGTGGTTGTGCAACAAGTCATCACTACGTCACATGCTTTAGCTAACGGCTAAACGTTACGACTTCACTGCCTCACATGGCTGCACAAAGGAGCGTAACAACAGCGGGTTGACTTCAGCTATGAACCATGATGACCAGAGGTTTGACCAGCAGCAGGGTGCAGGGTGTGAAACTTCTCTGTGTGTCAGAGGGTTGTTGTGTGCTGATAGACACACCTGAAACAGGTGAGGATCCATGAAAACCTGTCTTACAGCAGGTGATTAAACTAACGAGCAAAAACACACACTCAGCTAGGGCCTGATGACTCAGCAGGAACGTTTCTGCGCCAACTTGTTACAAAACAAACAAAACAAACAAAACAAACAAAACGGTCCGAGAGTTACTGCAGAGCTGAGGGACTTTGTTTACAGATGGCTTGTTGTTTACAGATTATTTGTTGTTTACAGATTATTTGTTGTTTACAGATTA
>NW_013952760.1:546489-548865 GCF_001266775.1 Austrofundulus limnaeus | reverse complement strand
TAACCTCTCTGAAGATAAAAACACATTTCATGTATAAAAAAATATTTGCAGATGACTTGTGGATGGGCTGTGTGGTTTGGAGTGGGCGTGGCTTGGAGTGGGCRTGGTCAGACGTGGGCTTTGGTCCAGTTGAAGCAGCCGTGGTGCTTGCGAAGGGCGGACTTCAGGACCCAGCGCATGTCTCTCCTCAGAGCCTCCCAWCCACAGGAGGAGCTGTCCTGTAATGCACAGAAAGACACGCCCCCTTAGCTCTGATTGGTTCAGACACTGCTGATGGTCCAATCAAGGATTTTTACAAGAAAAAATAACTAAATGATCAGTTTGAAACATTCAACCAGTTGTAAATCAGATAAATGTTTGTTTGTTTGTTTGTTTGTTTGTTTGTTTGTTTTTTTGTTTGTTTGTTTACCTGCTGTGCAACAACAGCTGTCACATTATTGAAGTACGGTGATAAAACACTCGAGGCCTCAGTGGTGTTCAGCTGCAGACAGATTAAGTGAAAACATTATTTAATTTATTAACGAGTGTGGTACTGGTCCAGCTGGTTCTGGTTCTGGTCCAGGTTCTGGTTCTGGTTCTAAAACTCACACACTGATGGTCCTCCACCAGTCGGTCCTGTAGGTTCAGGTAGATGTCCAGTTTCTGCTCGTCCCATGTGACTCCGCCTTCTCCTTTAGGTAGCTCATGCTCTGCAAACATAAGCCCCGCCCCTCGCAGTGACTCGTACACCACCAGAGAGGTCCAGCGACACTGAAAACAACCAATCAGAATGAATCCATCAGAATGAACCAATCAGAGCTGACCAGTCAGTCTGAGCTCTGTGATTGGTTGAAAGGTGAAATCAGAGGTTTACCTGATGGTGATTGGCTGGGACTTCAGTGAGGGTGGAGTCAGGGAAGGTGATCTTGTTGTTGTAGCGTAGACATTGGACAGGAAAGTCTCCCCCCTGCAGGACAGGAAGTAGTTCATGAACAAAAGCCCAGAGAGGAGGAGTCTGTGAGCGGYGTGGGACCCACCAGGTCTCGGAGCTGGCTGTGGGCGCTCTGGACCACCCAGCCCGGCAGCTTACACACGGGTCTAGAAACCAGCATCATCTGGAAGCAGCAGAGCTGCAGGAAGACAAAGAGGACTGACGATGGTTTCATGGTTCTGGATCTGGTCCTGGATTCTCAGCTCGGTCCCGGTCTGCTTTGAGTTCAGTTCTGAGTGATCCGTCAGCCTCAGGTGAGTTTAAATAACCTGAAAGAGACGGAGGGAGTTGGCAGGATGTCAGGCCCGTCTAACCGTATGAGTCAGGAAGCCACAAAGACCTGGACCAGGACCAGGTGACTTACTTCAGGKTTTTTAGGTCCCCTAAAGGCTCAAACCAGTAAAAACTTTATTTACATTTGTCTTTTTAATCATCAGACTAACAAACAGCTGCAGCATCCCAGCAGTGGCACRCAGCACTAATCTAAAAATTAGTTCCACTAAAACACTAAAGCAAATATTTAGATCCCCTAATTCTAAAGCACTAACATACTGAAAGTTTTAGCAAAAACTAATTGTAAAGCACTAAAATAACCCAGTCAACCCATGAAGATTGTTCAACAGATAATGAGTCACATGTTCCTCTCATTAAGGCTGATCRTTGACCCCACAGCTGTATCTGATGTGGTTAATATATTGTCACCAGGTGGATCAGTGACACATGAACAAAATGATTGACAGCTTTCACCCTCAGCTGTTAACATTAACTTTGATCAATAACATTTATAGACCTCAGTTTGTGCTTCTAAATTTATAAATTTAGCAAGTGCTAATCCACTAATATTTTTTTAATTAGCAAAAGCCCTAAAGCACTAATCAGGAAATTAGTTCCCCTAGGGGAACCGTAAGTAAAGTAAAGTAAAGTAAAGTAAAGTAAAGTTTTTTTCTAAAGCGCCATTCACAGAAATATATTCACAAGGTGCTGTACAATCATTAACAATGTAAAAATGGTGGAAAGAATAATATGAAACAGAAAAACATAATTAAACATAAGCAACAAAAAAATTGAAAACATCAAATCAAGAAATAATTTCTAAAATTGTAAATCAAACACAAGGTCATTGCAGGTCAAAATATACAATAATACACAAAAACATAATGAATGTGGGAGAGAAAATATGGCGTAAGTTCAATAATTAAAAAACACAGATTGATGAGCGTTTACACTGGAGGTAGACTGGCAGTAATGGTGAAATGGTTAGCTAAACGCTTGAGTGAAAAAGTGAGTTTTTAGGAGTGACTTGAAAGAGACGATGTTATGAAGGGAGCTCAGATTAAAGGGAGTTCATTCCAGAGCCTGGGGGCCACAGAGGAGAAGGACCGGTCACCACGGGTCTTAAAGTGAGT
>NW_013952760.1:541799-544702 GCF_001266775.1 Austrofundulus limnaeus | reverse complement strand
ATGTCTGTAGTGTGAAGCGCTTTGAGTGTCCTGGATGGATAGAAAGGCGTTATATAAGTACAGTCCATTTACCATTTACCATAGGGATTTTATTTTCAGGGGCCAGGATCAGTGTCTCTGTCTTACTGAGGTTTAAAAGTAACAAGTTGTCAGACAGCCACTGGTTAACTTTAGTGACACATTTTATAAGAGAGGTGAGCTTGTGGGTGGTGGAGTCTGTATAGCTGTAGGTCATCTGCATAGAAATGGTAGGAGACGTCTGGGAAATTTTTTGATGACCTCAGTCAGGGGACAGATGTAGAGGAGGAATAGAATCGGGCCCAGGATGGAACCCTGTGGAACTCCGCAGGTGAGTTTGGCTGAGTCTGAGAGAAATTGACCTAATAAGCCTGAGAAAGAGTGGTCTGAGAGGTATGATTTGAACCAGTCTAGCACCAACCTGGATATCCCCATGTCTTTCAGATTATGAAGGAGAATAGAGCGATCGACAGTGTCAAAGGTGGAGGACTGASCGCACCACTGCATCCCATAGTATTACAGTCACATCTGCAAACATGAGCAGCTGGACCGAACACCATCTGATGGAGTTCTGTCTCTGAAACAGGAAGTGACATCACAGCGTCTGACCCGTGTGACCTGCGAACATCGGCAGCCTGTTCTGCCTCACAGAGATTCTGACGTCAAGTTTTTATGTGGCGGCAGCGCCGCTCGGCTTCCACCGGGCGCTAAGTTCCTTCTGTCGTTGTGTTTCCACGGAGCAGGCAGGCGTGGAAACGTTCGTCAGCGCGCCGCGACCACACGACCAGTTTCAGCTGCCATTAGGTGGCAAGGTCTGAGTGGAAAGCTGAGCTTCTAATGAAGAAGGTCTGAAAGCGAGAAGCTGGGAGTGAGTCACTCTCATCTGACTCTGCAGGTCTCCATCTGAAATGAAACTTAAACCAGCAGCAGCTCCAAGACTCAACCAACATTTCCACCTCTGCTGTGACGCAGAAACCTGCTCTGACCCACTGCACACTCAGCATTATTAATCATCATTTCCATCGAATCGAAGAAAATTMTAACAGATTCACGCCACCTCACTTCCTCACGAAAACTCATCTGAAAGTCTTTGAGTCGATGCACAACATGACCCACAACATGACCCACAACACGACCCATAACACGACCCAACAGACCCAACACGACCCAGCAGACCCACAACATGACCCATAACACAACCCAACAGACCCAACAGACCCAACACGACGCAACAGTTCAAACTAAACATCCATAAAGGTTCTCCTGAGAATTTCAACAAAGCTTTTAGTCCAAACACACAAAACAAATGCATACAAGGACTGAGACCTTGAGAAAGTCCACAGAGCTGCTGACCAGGACCACTTCAGCAGACTACAGAAGTCTGGATCCCTGCAAGGACAATAAGGACACAACTCAGCAGAGGAATCAATAATCAATCATCAGTTCTTCTTCCGGCTGTTCCCTCTTCACCTCACTCTGTCCTCGCTCCAAATACCCACTGTCCCTCTGGANATGTCCAAACCAATATACCCACTGTCCCTCTGGATATGTCCAAACCAATATACCCACTGTCCCTCTGGGTATGTCCAAATCAATATACCCAGTGTACCACCAACATACCCACTGTCCCTCCTCTGGACATGTCCAAACTATCACAGTCTTTACCTCCGAGAGGTCCAACCTAAGCATCTTCAGCTTTGACACAATTAGATCTGTCTCCTGTCTTTTTGTCCATGTCTCTGTCTCCAAACCAGACAATGCACTCTTTTATAAACCTGTCCTTTGACCTTTGACCACTGCTGCCACCCTTCAGTGTAAAATCCCTCCTGAAACATTCCTTCGTCGTCATGGTACATGATGTTCTGCACTTCTGTGTAGAACCTCAACATAAATCAAACCAAAACACCAGAGATAATCAATCAATAACACTAATATTAATTATCAGCAATAACATCTAACAATATTAATTAGGGATGCACGATATATCGGCATTCATATCTGTATCGGTTGATATGTAAAACTTGTGTCCGATATTGATTTCCCACTCTTTACAACTGCAGTAGGGTCATGTCAGAGGTCTGGTTGTTTATTTACCATGTCAAAAAATGACCTAAGTGTGTTTATGTAATATCAGTAAATATTGGTTATCTGCCATAACAGCAATAATTATATCGGAAATCGATATCGGCTGAAATTTTCACATCGGTGCATCCCTAATTTTAAAAATAATCAATCAAGAATACTAGTATTAATTAATTATCAGCAATAATAACTAACAATATTAATAATAATTAATCAACAATATGTGTAAAAAATGAGTCACAATAATAACAGTTGATCATTGGTAACAATGAATCAATCTGTTTTTGTGATTTTTATGAAATCTCTGATTTTGTTAAGAATAGAAAATTTAATCAAGCACTGAGAAATTAAATTATAAACAAACAAACAAACAAACAAACAAAACAAAAAATGATTTGGCTCAAATCAAAAATGTTGACCTGAAAGATTTTGATCTGATTTTAAGGATAAAATAAAATCAGTTTTTTTTTCAGTTTTCAGGTTTTGTTTTTAGAATTGAATTTTTAAATTTCTATCGTTTGTTGTTGAACTTTGATGGAAAACAAAGTTTGCATAAAACCAAAGTGAAGTGTTCAGTGGAATGAGCCTACAAACCTCTGCTGGTTCTGCTGGTTCTGAGGTTCTGGTCCTGGTTGTGGTCCTGGTTCTTCCTCTGCTGGGTGATGTGCTTCTGATGGTTCTGAGGCTCTGGTCCTGGTTCTGGTCCTGGTTCTTCCTCTGCTGGGTGATGTGCTTCTGATGGTTCTGAGGCTCTGGTCCTGGTTCTGGTCCTGGTTCTTCCTCTGCTGGGTGATGTGCTTCTG
>NW_013952760.1:539855-541329 GCF_001266775.1 Austrofundulus limnaeus | reverse complement strand
TGATTTGGCTGACTAATCGATTAATCGAAAAAACAATCAACAGATTAATCGATTATTAAAATAATCGTTAGTTGCAGCCCTAAAGACATGCTTGTAGTTTAAGGAACTGGTTGGATTCATCAGGTTTCATGGATAAATATAACTGAGTGTCATCAGCATAACAATGGACATTTATCCCATGCTGTTTGATAACTTTACCTAAAGGAAGCATTTATAAAGTAAAGAGGATTGGTCCAAGCACTGAACCCTGAGGAACTCCATGACTAACTCTGGTGTTAGAAGAAGATTCATTATTAACATTAACAAACTGAAATCTATCAGTTAAATAAGACTTAAACCATTTTAGAGCTGTTCCTTCTTGTTGCCCTCCCGAAGGAAATAGAAGATATTTTTATTAAATTTTATTTTTGTTCGTTTTAACTCTGTGAGCTAAAGTTTTTCTGACGTATGGGACGACGGATGGGAGAGGTCATATTTATTTTTAAATTTCTCACATTTCTCTGGTTTCACACTCATCCAGTTTTGTGACGTTTGCATCAATGAAACAAACCGACAGGTTGGAAACCAGCTCATCGCTATTGTTTTTAATTTCCCTTCAAAAGGTGAACCAGCATGTCCACAAACCCGAGGCCACGGTCCGCCTCAGGTTCCACCATGTGTTCGTTTGTGAATCAGAATAAAACACGTTCTGTGTCATCGGGTTGTGGTTTAACCCCCAAAGGCTTCGGTTTAGGTTTACAGAGAAGACGAGGCAACAAACAGCAGGAAGCAGAGTCCTGCAGCACATTTAGACAGAAAAGAAAGGAAGCAGGAAGCTGCAGGTTGTAGAGAAGTATGACGAGGAAAGTCCTCCAGATATCTGCTCAGTTTCCACTTCAGCTGCAACAGAAAGTCAGCGGGTTCTAAAGGTTTCTGAATGAAAGCTGTCRTCATCAGGATCCCGCTGCCACTTTTATTCTGGATATTAATCTTCAGACTCGTCAGGTTTCATAAACTCTCATTGTTGGGCTCAACTTCACATCCAGAGAACTGAGAACTTCTTCAGAAACAGAAGAACAGAGAGTCAGTWAGAAGCAGGTGATGTTTGAATTGGTCCGATTTTACACAGTAAAACCATCATTCAGTCGAGTCATGAGAGCAAAGAAAATTTAATCGAAATATTAGGTTAATATGATGAATATGTCACYGTGCACACATCCAGAGTGATAAATTCAAATGTTGGGATGAAGCGGGTTAGGGGTCTGCAGTGCAGCAAAAAATAACAAAAATTATAATATTCTGCAATTTTTACAGATATTGAGACACATGAAGTTATTAATTACTTAAAAGTTTTATTCTGGTTATAAAGATTACAGCACTTGATGTTTACATCAGTAGAGGCCACTCACTGGGTCTGTGTTTGCTCTGGATAAAGTTTGACTGGGGGTGGGGGGTCAGGTTTTCACATTAAATAAAATTTATTGTATATATATAT
>NW_013952760.1:537206-538451 GCF_001266775.1 Austrofundulus limnaeus | reverse complement strand
TATATGGACATGGAAATATAAGGAGAGCCTTATACAAATATAATATTTGCATAAGGAGATACAAATGCAGCCTTATCTTCCACATGTAAACAGTGCAGACTGGTGCACCTAGCTCTTCACAAGATGGCGCCTAAAATTCTCACCAAGCGCGGTCAGTGGCCGTGTCAGTGGTCCTGTTTCAGGGACAGGGGCTGCAGTTCACATTGGTTCAAATATAATTGAAGTTCTGCAGCTCGGGAAAAGGTCCTGATTGTGTTAACAGATGTCTGCACCCCTGAAGCAGTTTTCTGTTTTCTCCCTTCCTCGTTTGTTGGAGTTTTTTTTTGTGGTGACGTCACGAGCGCCTTTCAGTTTCCGGATTCGCTTTCTGTTCGTGAAAAAAGCAGGGAAAACGATTACCGCATCAGGTCCACCATATTGGTCCGGGTAACACCGGCTAGTATAAAACCACTGACCTATATACCAGTATACTCCTAGAAATGGGTCATTGAGTAAAACCGTTTAAATAAAATAAAATAAAATAAAATAAAACAAAATAAAACAAAATAAAATAAAACAAAACAAAAAGATGGTTTCACAAAATTATCACACACTAAACGTCACATTTGTATCTCCAAAAAAAAAAAACCCCAAAAGAATTAAACCTCGTCTGTCAATTTTGGACTCAAGAAATTTACACGTATTTTGCATCACACGCATTAAGTTAATCGTGTCCTGATTGGTCAGTCGGTGGAGACCCCGCCTCAAACCGGAAGCGCGGTAAAATTTGTGAGTGCGCTTTTTCAAGACTCCTGTCGTGGATTTGAAACGTCCGARGTAAAACTGCTTTCCTACATATTTTTTCAATCAGTGTTGATGATTAAATGTAATGCCGAAGTGTTCAGGTGACCCTCTGAAACGATAAAACTGTTGTAAATCCCGTTCGATTCCGAGACACGTTCTGCTGCGACCCAAACAAAATTAAATATTGAGATTTGTCAGCGCAGTCCGGTTTGTGTTGCTCTGCAGCGGGGATGGACGTGGAGGACATCCTGGAGTTCCGGGTCCCGGTGGAGAACAACAAGTCCSTGTTCGTGTGGGACATTCAGCCGGTTCTGACGGAGGCTCAGATCCATGTAAGTCCATCTGGACCAGGTCCGGAACCAGAAACTGGACCTGAGGGACCAGTTCTTGTGAAAACTATTAACTTTGTTTTAAATGGTTTCGTTTCTCATTTCTTGTTTGTTTGTCAGCAGGAAACCAATT
>NW_013952760.1:532636-535291 GCF_001266775.1 Austrofundulus limnaeus | reverse complement strand
GGTGCAGCAGTTTGCTTGTTTGTTTGTTACAGGTGCAGCAGTTTGCTTGTTTGTTTGTTACAGGTGCAGCTGTTTGTTTGTTTGTTACAGGAGCAGTTAGTTAGTTAGTTTGTTACAGGTGCAGCTGTTTGTTTGTTTGTTACAGGAGCAGTTAGTTAGTTAGTTTGTTACAGGTGCAGCAGGTTGTTTGTTTGTTAGTTACAGGTGCAACTGGTTGTTTGTTTGTTACAGGTGCAGCTGTTTGTTTGTTTGTTACAGGTGCAGCTGTTTGTTTGTTTGTTTGTTACAGGTGCAGCAGATTATTTGTTTGTTACAGGAGCAGTTTGGTTGTTACAGGTGCAGCAGTTTGTTTGTTTGTTTGTTACAGGTGCAACTGGTTGTTTGTTTTTTAGTTACAGGTGCAGCAGGTTGTTTGTTTGTTACAGGAGCAGTTTGTTTGTTTGTTACAGGTGCAGCAGATTATTTGTTTGTTACAGGAGCAGTTTGTTTGTTTGGTTGTTACAGGTGCAGCAGGTTGTTTGTTTGTTAGTTACAGGTGCAGCAGGTTGTTTGTTACAGGAGCAGTTTGTTTGTTTGTTTGTTACTGGTGCAGCTGTTTGTTTGTTTGTTACAGGAGCAGTTAGTTAGTTAGTTTGTTACAGGTGCAGCAGGTTGTTTGTTTGTTACAGGTGCAGCTGTTTGTTTGTTTGTTACAGGTGCAGCTGTTTGTTTATTTGTTTGTTTGTTACAGGTGCAGCAGGTTGTTTGTTTGTTACAGAAGCAGTTTGTTTGTTTGTTAGTCACAGGTGCACCTGTTTATTTGTTTGTTTGTCACAGGTGCACCTGTTTATTTGTTTGTTTGTTTGTTTGTTTGTTACAGGAGCAGCTGTTTGTTTGTTTGTTTGTTACAGGAGCAGTTTGTTTGTTTGTTTGTTTGTTTTTTTGTTTGTTACAGGTGCAGCTGTTTGTTTGTTACAGGAGCAGCTGTTTGCAGTCTTCTCATCCTTCGGACCTCTCTACCTGTTGAAGGTGTGTCCTAACGCTCCGCTCCACACACCTGGGTTTTACGCCCTCGTGAAGTTCTACTCTGCGGCTCACGCCTCCGCGGCTCAGAGACTCACTGACGGACGCTCGCTGTTCCAGAGCTCCGCCCTCAAGGTGACTGCTCACCTGTACTCAGTTTACCAKGTGCTCAGTGGAACACGCTGCTCCTGATCCGATCTGATTGGCTGTCAGTTCACCTGAGACCCACCTGTGTGTGTCCGCCTTCAGGTGAAGATGAGCTCAAAGCAGACCCCTCACTTCATGTCTGTCAGAAACACACCTCTGAGCCACGCCCGCTGCCTGGATCTGGCCAATCACTGCCTGGGCTTCAATGGCTGGAGCTCTGACATCATCACGGTRAGAAACAACCTGTTACCTGTCACTCAGGTGAGGCAGGGAGCAGAGGTAACCAAGAAGCAGCTCAGTGTTTTTACATTTCCTACGCTACCTGAATGCATCGCTGCTTCAGGTGTTTACAGCAAGTCCTGCTCTGAAGGGTCTGATGTTCAGTCGGCTCTTTTCAGCTGAAGGAGCTCACCAGCCAGGAGGAAGGTGAGGAAGATGAGGATGAGGTGGGAGGAGTCGGACAGAAGAGGCTAAAGTTCGGTTGTTTGATGCAGCTCACCTTCCCCCGACACGGACTGAAGACCAGAGGAGCAGCTGTGCTGGAGGAGAGCTTCACCTGCTCAGGTAGAGTCAGACTGTCTCCATGCCAGGTGGTCCTGATGGTGCCAGGTGGTCCTGATGGTTCCAGGTGGACCTGATGGTTCCAGGTGGGCCTGATGGTGCCAGGTGGGCCCGATGGTGCCAGGTGGGCCCGATGGTGCCAGGTGGGCCCGATGGTGCCAGATGGTCCCGATGGTTCCAGGTGGACCAGATGGTGCCAGGTGGTCCTGATGGTGCCAGGTGGTCCTGATGGTGCCAGGTGGTCCTGATGGTGCCAGGTGGTCCTGATGGTTCCAGGTGGACCTGATGGTTCCAGTTGGACCTGATGGTGCCAGGTGGTGCTGATGGTGCCAGGTGGTGTAGATAGTGCCAGGTAGTCCTGATGGTGTCAGTTGGACCTGATGGTTCCAGGTGGTCCAGATGGTGTCAGGTGATCCAGTTGGACCTGATGGTGCTGATGGTGCCAGGTGGTCCTGATGGTTCCAGGTGGTCCTGATGGTTCCAGGTGGTCCTGATGGTGCCAGGTGGTCCTGGTGTTCTCAGGTGGTCCTGATGATGTGGTTCTGTGTTTCAGGTCCAGATGTTGTCCTGCAGAGACGCTGTAAGCTGCAGAGGTTGGTCAGAGAGCGAGCTCTGGTCCAGGCCTTCTCCACAGTTCTGCTCATTCTGCTGGGTACAGCACCTGTCTTTACTTCGGCTGTGATTCACTTTGTTTATTTATTTTATTTTATGGGAATTCCCATGAACAGGTTCTGATTTGGAATATTTCAGAATCTGCCTCCACTTCCTGTGGAGAGGTCCTGGACAGCTGTGGTTCTGATCCGAGGTCTTTCTCTGCAGTTAACGGTAAAGTGATGGTGGAGCTGAAACAGACCTCAGATCAGTTTGAAGCTGAGGAGACTGAAGGTGTCCTGCAGGTAAACTCACCTGTGTGTGTGTGTGTGTGTGTGTGTGTGTGTGTGTGTG
>NW_013952760.1:529822-531511 GCF_001266775.1 Austrofundulus limnaeus | reverse complement strand
GTGTGTGTGTGTGTGTGTGTGTGTGTGTGTGTGTGTGTGTGTGTGTTCTGATAGTGACACTGGTGTGTTTCAGGTGAACCAGTTTTGCTGCCCGGAGCCTCCGGTTGATGAAGATGAAGAGTGGAATCTGACGGTCTCGTAGAACCAGGTCGTGGTGTTGGGTCGGRTTCTGGTGTCGGATCAAAGAACTGATCTGTGAGCAGCTCAAACTGAGGCAGCTCTCTGATTGGCTGAGAACAGATTCAGTCTGTAGGTAAAGTTTGGGTCAGAAGTTCTGGAACACATCTCCACAGATGGACTGAAGGAAAAAAACTGTTTTATTTAAATTAATTATTTTTGTATTTTATCTGAGAAATAAATATTTTATTAATGTTCTGTTGCCTCAGCCAACATATTTCTGAACTCCGTTTCTACCTGCAGTTTATCACCACCTGGACAACTCCTGGTGTGTCCCACAGGAGCAGGGTGACCCTGAATGCATCACAGTACATGGCTACATTATAAAAATAATACTTTAATATCAGCAGACAGGAAACAGTTTATCACAAACCACATAAAAACTGCAATAAAGACTCGACACAGACTGATGCTGCGTTCAAGTGCTGTCAGTTTATCACAACTTTACACACACAGCTACAGWAACACTGGCTCTGACAACACCTGAATGCAACACAAAGTTTTAATGAAGGCAGCACAACCGACAAACACCTKCCTGCTGCCGTGTTTGGTCCTAAAAGGAGCATCCTGCTCTTTTGTGTTGTAGCCTTTCAAATTAAAACACTTCCTGTTTCTCAGTTTGAGATCACTAACCGATCAGTCCGCTGGAATGTACTGAAAACACTCGACYGCTAACCTGGGAGCGAACAGGTGAGAGGGTTTTGGTCCGGTCCGGTTTGAGTTTCCACAGATACAGAAAGTCTCTCAGTGAGTCTCGGTCCAAACGGTGACCCAGTGTTTTCGGGACAAAGACKCCTGGTCCTGGATGAGAAAGCCGTTGTCGTCCACGTGCCGCCGCCGCTCGTTTTTACCCAGAATCCTCCCCTCGTGGAGCACTGCCGTCTGCCACGCCCCCTGATGCACGAAGAAGCGACACTGCAGAGAAAACAAGAGTCAGAAAGACCTGATTTCTGCACGACGAGGGGCAGAGGACAGGAAGGAAGGAGTTCACCACAATAAAAGCCTCCACCTGCAGAGAAACCATCAACAGACAGGAAGTCAGGAAGCAGTCAGTAAACCAGTGGTTCCCAACTGTTTTAGACTTGTCCCTGAGCCATTTGTCATACCACAAACACCCGCTCTGTTATGATTCTCCAAAACTACAGTGTTGAATAAAGTACCTCAAAGTGATACTTGAGTAAAAGTACAAGTATCATAAAAATACTTTGGTAAAAGTTAAAGTCTTATCTAAAAAATATTACTTGAGTAAAAGTCTTAAAGTATCTGATATTTCTAAGTATCAAAAGCAAATTTCTGACACAAAATCTACTTAAGTATTAAAAGTAAAAGTACTGAGTAAAAGTGAGCAGTTAGATTTTCCAAAATGACATTTATTGGGAGGTGACTTCTCCAAAAACTATATTTTCTAACAGCGTGCAGCTGTGATGGGTTGTGTACAAGGTTACACGATTTCTACTTCTCATTCAACCACAATTTAATGCACTCTATCCAGGAGACACAATTTATTAGGAT
>NW_013952760.1:524530-529201 GCF_001266775.1 Austrofundulus limnaeus | reverse complement strand
ATGGTGACGTGTTCAATACTTGTTTTACCCACTGTATATCAAGGCTGCACAAAGCTTTTCCCCAAAATGAAAATCTATCTGAGGGCTGCGGCCAAATGTAAGAATATAATTCATGAAATACAAATACTTCTTAAGTACAGTCCTTTTATTTGAATGATTCTGTCCTGCTGCAGTGTGACATGATTTGTTTTTGTACAAACTAATACTCTATCAGAGTTTTATATATTTATACTTCTCATTCAACCACAGTTAAATTCACTCTATCTAGGAGGCTCAGTTTATATGGATAGTTTTTATTTTTTACAATAACAAGCTGCAATAAAAACAAGCAGAAATTAAGTAAAAGTAACAACTTTATACTTGTCTTTTTTAAAGATGTAAGACGTAAAAAGTAGACTGAAAAATAATTACTCAAGTAAAGTACAGATACCCAAAAATTCTACTTAAGTACAGTAAMRAAGTATTTGTACTTAGTTACTTTACAGCTCTGCCCCTTGTTGGGAATCACTGCTGTAAACAACCAGTGGGTGGTCCTTACAGCAGGGGGCCCAGCCTCAGAGCTCCTCAGTCAGCTTGTCGCTCTCAGATGGCTGGCTCTTCATCTGGGCTCTTTGGGTCTTGGCTTCGTACATCTCCCTGGTGCTGGCTCTCTTGAAAAAGCCACACTGAACAGCAGGAACAACAATATTTTACCCGTCAGAAGGATTCACGTCAGAGTGGCGACATGATGACGCCGATTCTGTGGTGAAACCAGAAACCAGATCCGTGCTGACCCACTCGGTCCTGGTGCTACAGCTCAGCTTACCTTCCAGAGCAGCAGGCAGATCAGAGCCAGCAGCAGGACCCCCGCCAGGACCGACACCACAATGATCCATAGGGGGACACCGGAGCTCATCTGGAACGCAGAGTCTGGGTAAATGTGGACCTCGATCTGCGGACAGGAAGCAGAGTCAGGTACCCTGAACACCTGGAGGGGCTGTGGTCTGAGCTGCAGCATATCACCTGCGAGGGGGTGGACTTCCTCTCCATGTTGGACTTGTTGGTCTTGAGCTTTAAAGAGGCCTGGACTTGAACCAACACACTCCTGGCATCTCTRTAGTCCTAAAACAACACAAACCTTAGACTGAAACCTATGAACTGCTGGTTTGTGTGTTTTGAGTTTCTCGTTGGATCCTGTTTCTGTTCTGGTTTATCGCAGGGGTTCTTAACCTTTTTGACCTCGGGGCCCAATTTGTTGATCATAAAGTGTCACGAGGCCCAGTCAGACGTATGGATCAAAATGGCAATCTTGGTTTAATTTGTACTGTATTTGCATTATAATAAATAAAATACACTTACAGTTTAAAAGTAAAACTCCTGTCAAACAATCACAAGACATGATTATGGCAAACAGTTTTTTATATTGTAACCTGCCCATAATTATTTGAACAAATACAATGCTCAACAGAAAAATAACATTTTTTAACATAAACAATAACAAAAATAGACAATTCAACTAAAATTGTGGTCATAAAATAAATACATTCAAAATGTTCCATGTAAATGTTTCAAATTAAAAAAAGCTGTAAAACTAATTTTGATAAAGTCCAAATGAAAATAAAGCGTTTTTAAACTGCACGGTAGAACCAGAAGCTGCTCTTCATATTAGTGACAAACAATAACAGTAACAACAACTTTTTGACAAGTTTAAAGTTTCTTTAAAATAAATTCAAACTGTTTAAAAATAAACTACAAAAAATAATTTGATGAAGTGCAACTTAAAATATAGTTGTATCTGCAGCTATATTTGTTTATGTTTTGAGAGGTAGAACCAGAAGCTGCTCTTCATATTAGTGGAAAACTTTGGCCTGTTTGATGGGTTGCATTCATTTTTATTTCTACTTTTCATTTAAAACAGATTTACATTCTTGGCAGGCAGCTCAGTTTCTTCTTCTACGTATTAAAAAGTTGTTAAACATCTGAGTGGCGCACTACTGCTACTAGTGGTGAGAAAGTTTATTACATCTTATTCAAAATCAATGCGGTCCCACGGCCCTCTGCGGCCCAAAGATAAAAACTGTTGTTCTTTTGAGGCCCTCAACGTGGCCCATGGGTTCCGAATCTCTGGTTTATTGTGAACCTCTGGTAAACAGGAAGTGATGTCAGTGGGACCTGGCAGGGTGGTGTTCGTACCTCGATCATGGTGGAGTTCCACAGCCGGCTCCTGACCGTCAGAGTCACAGAACTGTAGTTCAGCAGAGGACAGGAGACCTTCACACATGTAGCCCCGCTGCTGCAGCTCTGAAACAGATTTTAGATTTCATCACGCGGACCCGGGTCAGAACCGTGTTCCTGATACTGGGACTGTGTTTGGTTCTTCCTCAGCTGTAGCTCCAAATGTAAGAGATCAGCTGATTCCCATTTATTTACCAGTTTGTAGGACTTCTTCTGTCCCTGCGTTCTGAAGACAGGAAGTGGTCTTCCTTCCTGTTTCTCCTCCTCCTCCATCAGGCTCCTCCTCCTCCTCTTCTCCTCCTTGTTAGATGTCTAAATAAACAGAGTCTGAGCATTTACAATCACCCAAATCCTTCTGTCAAACTCAAAAGCAACTGGCATTTTATTTTGAAATAACCCAGATGTTTTATTATTTTTGTTTTGAAAGCACATGGTTACCAGGAGGTTGAGGGAATTGATCTGGGTTTGATTGCAGCGAGGATTGGAGACGTCGTCGAACTGGATCTCTGTGAGATACAGCAGCCACTTCCCATTGGTCACCTCCTTCGGCCAATCAAATTCCACTTCCAGGTTGCCAACGTGACCCAGGGACTTCCTGTCAGAGTGTACCTGCCAACACACAACACCTGGTGACACCTGTCCCATTTCTGGTCCGTCTGCAACAACCCAGGTGGTTCAGACTAACCTTGAGGGTGAAGACCACCAGACTGCCAATGTCCTCCGTCTTCTTCATGGCTTTCTCACCAATCACATAACCACCGAAGAAGACTGGATCAGGAGGTCTGATTCTGCCAGGAACAGCCAATCAGAGCTCGTTTTTCATCATTCATTAAAATATATCACACCACTGGTTTAAGCTGAGACATCCTGTCAACCATCCTGTCAATCATCCTCCTGTCAATCATCCTCCTGTCAATTATCCTCCTGTCAATTATCCTCCTGTCAATNATCCTCCTGTCAATTATCCTCCTGTCAATTATCCTCCTGTCAATCATCCTCCTGTCAATTATCCTCCTGTAAATCCTCCTGTCAATCATGCGTCATCATGTAGAGTGTATATGTGGTTTAAGGTGCAGCCAGCAGGGGGCGCCACACGTCTAACTTTCTGCAGATACAGTATTAAGCTGCTGCCTGTTTTATAAAGGTGACACTAGCAGATGTTCAGATCTGCTGAAGACAAGCAGCTGTGAGAGGACTCTGTCCAACTCCTGAGGTGTCTCAGCTGAAGAGACGTGGACACCTTAAACCTGCGTTTATCTCTGCCTGCTTTCAGAGGTCAGCACTCAGCCTGAACATAACTGGGTTTTTTCTTACAGAACCAGAGACGCCTGCAGGACATGTTCCACCAGCAGGGACACAGAAACCGGAGACAGGTCGGACTGTTCGCTGAGCCTGAGGACACAGAGACAGAGACGCACATCAGAACCCTTCCAACAAACATCCAGATGCAGATGTGGGGCTGGACGGCCTACGTGGACAGCTGCAGCTGAGACCGGATCTCCTTGGAGTCCAGAATGTTGTTTGATGGCTGAAACTTGATCAAAAGTCGATCCTGCAACACAGGAGCAGATCAAAGTCTCAGCAGAGTTCTGCTGTAGGGACAGAGTTCTGTTGTAGGGACAGAGTTCTGTTGTAGGGACAGAGTTCTGTTGTAGGGACAGAGTTCTGTTTAAGGAACAGAGTTCTGCTGTAGGGACAGAGTTCTGTTGTAGGGACAGAGTTCTGTTTAAGGGACAGAGTTCTGCTTTAGGGACAGAGTTCTGTTTTAGGGACAGAGTTCTGTTGTAGGGACAGAGTTCTGTTGTAGGGACAGAGTTCTGTTGTAGGGACAGAGTTCTGCTTTAGGGACAGAGTTCTGTTTTATGGACAGAGTTCTGTTTTAGGGACTATGTTCGGTCACAGGTACTAAGTTCTGTTGCTGGTTCTGAAGCGGCATCAGGACCTGGTCTTTACCTTCTGTTTGCTCCTGAAAGGGTTCCCCAGCTGGCAGAGAAGAAAAGAGTCTTCAACAGAACATTCCACTGCTGAACCGTCAGCCTGAAACACAAGACCAGAATCAGGTTAAGATCCAGGGGGTCCAAGTCAGGACCCAGACAAGAACCAGGTCTATCAGAGTACAAGTCAGGACCCAGTCAGAACCTAAGTCCATCAGAGTTTAAGTCAACATTCTTGCCATGAACATGGTCCAGGTCTAACCCAAACTACTCATACCAGTTTCAAGGACTCAAAATCCTAACTAACCAGCCCAACACCATGTGGCCCTCTGGACCTCTGCTCTGCACATCTGGACCTGACACCTATCCTAACTAACCAGCCCAACACCATGTGGCCCTCTGGACCTCTGCTCTGCACATCTGGACCTGACACCTGGACCTGACATCCTGACATCTGGACCTGACATCCTGACATCTGGACCTGACATCCTGACACCTGGACCTGACATCCTGACATCTGGAC
>NW_013952760.1:518296-522343 GCF_001266775.1 Austrofundulus limnaeus | reverse complement strand
TCCTGACATCTGGACCTGACACCTGGACCTGACATCCTGACACCTGGACCTGACATCCTGACACCTGGACCTGACATCCTGACATCTGGACCTGACACCTGGACCTGACATCCTGACACCTGGACCTGACATCCTGACACCTGGACCTAACACCTGGACCTGGTACCTGGAACACCAGAACATGGTCACAGAACCTTTGGTGTGACTCTGGAGAACGTCAGCTCTGGTGGGACGCTGATGTTTAAAACGGTGTTGTGAGCGTCCTCAGCGAGCCGCTCCTCTGATTGTGTGTTGGTGACGTTCACTTCCAGAAGTAACCACCGGACCGTGCTGCTGTAGTCCAAGACCGGGTCCCCGTTCAGCCTGAACACACACACACACACACACACACACACACACACACACACACACACACACACACACACTGCTGGCAAAGAGCTGGTGTAAAGTTGGGTTTATAGATGCACAGAGAGAGCAGCATCATTCCCACCCCCAGCACACACACACACACACACACANGCATCACCGTGGGGACTGGGCTTCGGTCCCTGCTGGGTCTCACCTGCTAAACGGTTTCTGGTTCTCATCCATGAACCGGGCCGACATCTGAAGGTTACTATGACAGCGGTTATCAGAACCACAGGCCTTCTGGATGTGGATCTGAGGGTTAGGAAGAAAGTAGAGTCAGAGGTTTGGACCGGTTCTGTGTGGGTTCTAATGTTCTGTGACACAAGGTTTCAGTTTTCTGTCTTTAGTTCCAAACTGGGTTCCTCTCAGTTCTGATCCGATTTCTAGTCAGGTACCAATAACTCAGGCTCTTTTCAAAAAAGCTGGTCCTGTTCAGGTTCTGGTTTAGGTTCTAAAGGGTTCTGTTTGGGTTTGACCTCAGATCTCTAACAAGCTCACACTGAATGGTACCATGTTCCCTTTCTTTGTTTATTCGGGCCAGATTCTGACCCTTCTGACCCAGTTAGACCGTGGTTCTGATGCATTCTTACCCCTTTGAGTTCTGTTGGGTTCTGACTAAAGAATCACATCTGTCTGATTTGATATTAGTGGTTCTTGTTGGTTCTGATGTGTTCTGATTGAGAAGTCTGCCTCCTGTCTGTTGAAGCTCTCCTGGGTTCTGACCTGGGTTCTGACGGGCCGTGGAGTCCGGTTGAGAACAGGGAGGTGTCTCAGGTCTTGAACGTCGTCTCGTTTCTCCGGCAGCTTCTCCCACAGCGACGCGTTCAGGGAGAACACCAGAGGTTCCACTTTGTTCTGGATGGCTCTCTGTGGAACAGATAAAGAACAGAACCTGAGCGGTTCTTCTCATGTCGGACCCGTCAGCTCATCAGGCGGCTGCAGGATTGTCTGCGGGAAGAAGTGGAGCYGAAAACAGGACATGATGCTGGAGATTACCAGCAGGAATGTGAAATCAACAGGATTAACGGTTCTGACCCATAACCAGCTTCAAACAGCCGGCCCAGTGTGGTGTTCTGAAACACATCGGGCCTCGTGAGTCAGAACCAGTCGTCCAGAACATCAAAGCAGGAGAAGAGGTGAGGGATACACGGTGTTCGTTATTTTTACCTCAACCACCAGAGAAACTCGTTTACCTGCAGCTACAGATAAAGTCCACCCTGAAACTGGTCCATCTGCACCCGGTCTCTGCAGGGACCTGAAGTCCACCCTGAAACTGGTCCGCTCTGCACCCGGTCTCTGCAGGGACCTGAAGTCCACCCTGAAACTGGTCCGCTCTGCACCCGGTCTCTGCAGGGACCTGAAGCCACATCAAAAACTGTTGAAAGTGGATCTGTTTTCAGGATGTGTCGGTCACCAGCAGACTGATTAACGTCTCATCACAATCAGTCAGATTTATCTGAGCCAGCAGAACTTCCTTTGATCCACTGTAATCAGAGGTTTCCTGATTCAAACACAAACTCTACAGAACCTCTGACGGCACCTCCCCACCAGAGGTTCTGATGAACAACAAATAAAGATTTAATACTTCAAGGTTGTTCATCTCTGTTCTGTGGATGGTACCATATGTACCTCAACGAGTCGACTGATTCACGAGCAGCGAAAAGCCAACCGGATCTGATTCATCCTCTAATCATGATCCAATTCATCCTCTAATCATGATCCAATTCATCCTCTAATCATGATCCAATTCATCCTCTAATCATGATCCAATGCATCCTTCAATCACAATCCTATTCAGCCTTTAATTACGATCCAATTCATTTTTAATTATGATCTGATTCTTCCTTTAATCGTGATCCGATTTATCCTTTATTTATGATCCGATTCATCCTCTAATCACGATCCAATTCATCCTTTAATTACGATCTGATTCATCCTTTATTTGTGATCTGATTCATCCTCTAATCACAGTCTGATTCAGCCTTTAAGATACAATTTATCTTTTAATTGCAATCTGATTCATCCTATAATCACGATTCGATTCATCCTTTAGTCACGATCCAATACATCCTTCAATCACAATCTGATTCAGCCTTTAATTAAGATCCAATTCATCTATTAATTACAATCGAATTCATCCTTCAATCACGAGTCGATTCAGCCTTTATTTACAATCCAATACATCTTTTAATTACGATCTGATTCATCCTTTATTTATGATCCGATTCATCCTCTAATCACAGTCTGATTCAGCCTTTAAGATACAATTTATCTTTTAATTGCAATCTGATTCAGCCTTTCATCATGATCCGATTCAGCCTTTAATCACGATCCAATTTATTCTTCAATTGCGATCCGATTCAGCTTATAATTAAGATGCACTTCAACCTTTAATCGTGATCCGATTTAGCCTTTTATAATATGATTCAATATGTTTTTTCAACAAAGTGAGATTCAGTATAACACCACAACAAAGCGAATAAATGATTCTGTCAGTCTTTGAAACATGCTTTGTTTAAAATTTACATTTTTATAAAACTTAACTCACAATAATAAACAAACAAAAATCAATAAATAAATCTACCACCAGCAAAACGTATTTTCTACTGTACTAACAATATGTAAGATTAGTTTATGTCCATGAAACTGGGTGAAGCACAATTACTGCAGTGCTGTTGCAGTTCTCCTCGTGGACACTAGGTGTCCCTAAAAAAACCCACTATCCATCCATCCATCCATCCATCTATCTATCGTGAGGATGGTGTGCCTGCAGTTACGTCAGCAGCCAGCAGGTGGCGCTCTGCATGTTTGTGACTCACCTGAATTCCCACTCTCAGAGTTTCACACTTCCTTTTGGGCAACGACAGGAAACTGGAGTACACAGTGTTTCCCTGGTCATGGAAATAGAGGCGGGGCTTGAGGCTGGTGACATCAGCGGTCACGGTGAAGTGGACGGCTGAGGGACGGAGACAAACAGCGTCCATACATGAAACATACAAAGGTTTAAAGACAGCAACACGTAGCTTCAGCTGAGTTTAATCACTGATTCTTTCAAGAGAAGAAAAAAATCTCTAGTTTCCAAAACATTTGGTTCAGCTGTCAGAAATCATTTCACTGTGAAATGGAAGAGAGACAACAATCACTCCCTGAGGAACTCCTCAGGATGTTTGTAGGACGCATTAAAACAAATTATTCTACTGCTTCAACAAAATACTGTGAACAAAAACAACCTCAGTACTGACTGATCTGAATTTAATTCAGCAGATGTGTTGGTTAACCTTTGACCCAGAACCCCTGGACTCTGATTGGTCAGATTAATGACTCAGAACATCTGGACTCTGATTGGTCAGATTAATGACTCAGAACATCTGGACTCTGATTGGTCATATTAATGACCCAGAACACCTGGACTCCAATTGGTCAGAATAATGACCCGGAACCCCTGGATTCTGGTCAGATTAATGACTCAGAACCCCTGGACTCTGATTGGTCAGATTAATGACTCAGAACATCTGGACTCTGATTGGTCAGATTAATGACTCAGAACATCTGGACTCTGATTGGTCATATTAATGACCCAGAACACCTGGACTCCAATTGGTCAGAATAATGACCCGGAACCCCTGGATTCTGGTCAGA
>NW_013952760.1:510124-516524 GCF_001266775.1 Austrofundulus limnaeus | reverse complement strand
CACACACACACACACACACACACACACACACACACACACACACACACAAAGCAAATTTTACTAATTACTATAGCTCGTTAACATTGGTCAGCAGCTGCAGGACGAACTGAAGGAGTGACCACACAGTTCTGAACACACACACACACACACACACACACACACACACACACACACACACACACACACACACACACACACACACAGAGGGTAAACCAGTCAATTTAAACCACCAAATCTCTGAAATCTCTGATACAAAAGGTTTCACTGCTTCGACCAAATACTGAAAACATTAATCATGTTTAATAAGTTCAGACTGGAAGAAATCAAAAACAGAAAAGAACAGAGCTGACTCACTGATGTTGTCATTTTTGCTCTTCTTTCCAACGCTGAACATGTAGGAGAAACACACCTGCACCTGGATACTGAGAGACCCACTGTCAGCACTGGAACAACACACCTGAGCTACCTGAGTGTTCTCTGAACCTCACCAGAAGTCACAGCTGTTTGGGTCAACGATACCTGGAGAAACCCTGAGAGTCTTGTTCAGATGAACGACTGGACGGGATCTGAAGATGGATTAATCAATCAATCAATCAATCAATCAATCAATCAATCAATCAATCAATCGAACCAGATGAGTGGAGACCTACTGAAACTGAACCAGTACCTGAGGAGAGCAACAGTGTCATCCAGAGATCCAACCAGCAGGTCTGGATATTTGTTCCCATCAACATCCAGACCAGCAGACAGAGAGTAGCCAAAGGTCCTGAATCCAGGAAACACACTGCTGCCCCAGATCACCTGTAGGGGGGAGGAGTAACAGGTCAGACCTCCCACATTCAGGTCTGGGTGTGAGAGAAACTTCAGTTCTAAATCCAGGAAGTTCTAAACTGAAGTTGGACTCAGGTTGTTGGACCTTTGATGCATCGTACAGTACCTCTCAGATAAATTGATAAATAAATTAGTGATACCTGGCTCGGTTCTGTAGAGACCCCCTTGCTGCTCCCGGTCCAGATCATCACACTTCCTGTGTCATGGAAAGGAGCTCCCACTGCAAAGTCTGAACCACCACAACACACTGACTGATTATTGATGATCGATGACAAAGAATGAGTCCAGAGTTACGACGAGGTCCTCTCACCCTGGAACCCATCCTGGTTGAGGTCTCCGGCAGCGGTCACTGCCATTCCAAAAGCAGAACCAGCAGGGCCCGTCAGAACCATGCTGGGTTCAGAGTCCAGCTTCCCTCCAGCGTTCATAAAGACGTAGACTGCACCCCCTGCCTCTGGCTGGTGGCTGAAGTAAAACGGAGCGCTCACCAGCAGGTCATTCCAGCTGCAGGACACAAAAAACAAATCTGTTGAAGAATGTGAACTCTTCATTTTATTTCCTCCAAACGTCTCTTCCTCACCCGTCATTGTCCAGATCGAGGGTTACCACCGCGTTACCAAAGTACGAGCCCACCTGCTGACCCCGCAGAGTCTGCTTGATCACCAGATCCTTGGACTGTTGGACGGCCAACAGAACAGAGCCACGAGCGTCGTCTTTACTGTCCCGGGGAGCTCCTGTCCAACAACAGAGCTGATCTTATGACCCAAGATCGATGATCAGATCGTGGTTGGATAAAAAAAACATAAAGCTTCACCTGTTACTATGGTGTCATCAACCGCAGACAGTAGACGACGAGCCTGAGTCACGGAGTATCCTGGACAAACACAGGGTCAGTTTTAAGCTGGTATTCTTTAGATTCAGTCTGTTTGATGAGTTGTTCCATTAAGGGACAGTTCACCTATATAAATGTTCCTCCGCTGCAGTGAGCTGAACTGGCTCTGCTTCGAGTACGACTCGATGTACGAGTTCTCCTTGAGGACGTGCACGTTTCCTGTAATAAACAAACACAAGAAACTACTGTACATCCTGATTCAGTTCTGGATGGAACAAATGAAAAAAACTGCATCTGCAAACCACAGTGTACCGGAACCACCCTGAGGTACCGGAACCACCCTGAGGCAACAGAACCGTCACCTTGCCATTCGAAGCTTCCAGGTGAGCCGACGATGATTTCAGTCTCGCTCATGAAGGCGGAGATTCCCATATTGCACATGCCCTCAACAACTTCATTGTCCTTGTGGCTGAACACAGACAGGAGCAGCAGATCAGGATGGGTTTTAACTAGGGGAGCACCGATTGCAGGTTTCTGGCCGATCACAGATCTTTAGAAAGTCTGATTTTGGTCGATTTTGATTTTTTAAATAGCTGATGCTGTCGGGTGTTAAAAGGTCACAATCCACCTTCAATGTTCCAATCTTTTTTTATTGGAAAACACTGAACAATACCCTTGAACCAATATAAAGTTGTTTTAACTGGACATTAGTTAGAGCTCACAGCAGAGCAAAAGGCTGATCTTCAGACCTTTGTTGAGGTATAGATGAGAAGCCATTCTTTTCCATCGATCTTATCTACGTATAGGCCAATCTATCGGCCGGTCGATTTATTGATGCACCCCTAGTTTTAACCAAATGTTTGCACTCAGAATTCATCTGAACTTTGGATCAGTTGACCTACTGGCAGGCCTGCTCTGTTTTCTGCCAGTTCAAGTCGTCGTTGTCGTCGCCGTTTCCTCTGAGATAACACTGACCAATCATCCGCTGGTACCTGAACACTCCGGACAGTTTAATGAACCGATGACCACAGGCCTGCCAAGACACAGAACAGGATTAACCTCTTAGTTAAAATGTTGGTAAGTTCATCAGTTTGTCATTGTAGAAGTTAAACTTTCATGCTAATGGCTAGTTATTAAATCAGTTCATTAGAGTTTTTCTTAGTCAGCTGTTTGAGAAGTTACATAATCAATTTAGCTCATTGGTTAGTTAGCTGTTAATTAGTTGGGTCGTTGAAGGAAATTCAGTAAATTAACTAATCCAAGCAGTCAAACACAAAAACTCTATCAGCCAATCAGGAGACAGACTCACCAGAACCTTTCCACCGGGTCGACCCTGACTGAACACTGAGACGCCCAGCCACATGTCTTCCACCAGGTCCTCAGTCGGGTTCATTTCTGAAACAGGACCCCTCACAGGTAAAGACTGATAAGACTCCGCCCCTTGTTGAGACTGGCTCCACCCACAGTGGACTCAATGGCTGTGTCCAAATTCAGAGGCCGGGTCCTCCGAAGGCCGATTTTGTCGGCCACTTACGTCACAGCGCCGCACAGAAGGCTGTCTAAGTTGTTAGACAACATTTTACACTCATTGAGGCGTAGAGGGTGGTACAAACCACAAACAATTTTCACGCAAAAATGGCTTATTGGATATTCTTGAAACTTTGCACGGACCTACAGACCCTTGATTTGAACCTAAATGAGAAAGATCATTATGCCCAAATAAAGTGGGCGTGGCCTATACTTTCGTAAATGAAAAATTTCATAAAATCATTAATGGAGCCTAAACCATCAGAGATTTTGAGAAGTTTTTCACAGCAAAAATAAAGCACACTATCTTCTATATAATACTAAAAACTGCACGAGTCCACCAATAGGTGGCGCTAGTGTGATGTGTGAAACATTTTGATCTTTAACTCCTGTATACTTAGCCCAATCATTAAAATTACTTAATTGTTAATTTCTACAGTATTTTTGATTAAATATATGTTTGTTTAAAAATGTATTGTTGTTTATGCAAATTGACATAATATGCTAAACACTTAAAAATCATCTCCTCCAAAGGGACAATGCCAATAAGTATGTACCTTCTCATGTAGCACCTAGAGTAAAAGCTTTACAAACGGTGTTCCGGAAAAGTTGTTTGGTTTTTGTATGACCGAATTATGTTTATTTTTAGACACAGCTAGCTTGTTAGCATTAACAAAAATGACAGTCTTTTATGTATGTTAAAACATATCCAAATTAATCTCATAACATATATTCAATGAATATTTCTGAGCATGTATCTAAAATTTCATATTAACCAAACTCTAGGGGGTGCCAGAAATGCATCATGTTTATATTTTATAAACGGTAATGCCAATTGACATGAAATTCATTACACTTACTAATGACCACAAACTGAGTGAGTTTGCACAATATGGTAATGATTGGTAAAAGTGGGCGGGGCTTCCTTCTAGGCCCACCATATCACATAATGCATTACGAGCTGACTGGCCCCTGAATTTGGACACAGCCACTGACTGCGAGGAGCCCAAACCATCAGCCCCCCGCCCCCGTGCTGACAGCTGGGATTGGTCCACAGCTTTAGACGTCCCGCTGCAGTAACTGTTAGACAAAGTGTGACTCACCTGGATATACCACTATCATCCTCGTGCAGTCTGATTGGTCAGAAGTGACTGGACAACGGTACACTCCTCCAGTCCGATTGGCTGGGACATTAGGCTCCGCCCTCGCCCTGGGAGCTCCGACAAACATGCTGTGAGAAGAACAGCTGGTGTTACGTTGAAAATGTTTCCACCTGAACTGAAGCAGGAGCTGCAGCCGGCTGTCAGAACATTTAGAGGTTAATGAATCCTGGAATTTCCTGATGTCCCTGAAGGCCTCACGTTGATTGTTTTATGCCCAGTTGTTTTTATTTCTTTAGCGTCTCAGAATAAATGTGTGTGAAGGACGGAGAGGACACACACAAACAGGGACAGACAAGGACAGACAGAGGACAGGCACTGTCTCCTCCCAATGAGCTGAAGTCATGTGACACAAATCAGTCCAGTGTATCGGGCCGGACCAGACAGAACCAAGACTGCTGACCTGAAAACACAGGAACAGATCCACAGGTCCAGAACCCAAGGAGTCCCTGTGATGTGAACTCAGTTTGAGGAGCTGGAGCCGTTCAGACAGCAGGAAATGAAGAGTGTGTGTTAATTTCCTGGGTTCAGTTTTCTGACTCTACCTGTGCTCAACACACAGTGATGATGTCACTGAAAGGTCACAGGAAGAAGCTCAAACCTGGAAGTCCTTGAACCTCCCTGAAGTCTTTCAGGTTCTATGAGACTTCCTCGAGGACTTCCTAAAAGTGAGCCAGTGTTTATGTTTATAACACTTTATTATAAACAAAGGCTGCATCCAAACAGCTGTACATGAAATAAATCCAAGAATGATGCTAAAAATCCTAAAAGACAGAAAATAATAAAGCCAGAGTTGTAAAGTAACTAAGTACAAATACTTTGTTACAGTACTTAAGTAGAATTTTTGGGTATCTGCACTTGAGTAATTGTTTTTCAGCCTATCACAGCAAAAATGTCAGTGTTAATTTAACACCCACAGTGTTAATTTCAACACCAACAAAGTGTCTATATTTGTCCACACTCGCTGGTGTTAAAATAACATTTGTGAAAGTGTTAAATTTTAAAACCCTTTTTTTTTTGTTAATTTAACACCAGCCAGTGTTTAATGTTCAGCAATACTGGGTGTTGCATTTACATTTCAACAGTGTTAAATACAGTGTTAAAAGTAACATCAGTGTATTATTATTAACAAAGGAAATTATGGTGTTAGAAAGGTTAACAGACACCACAAGGTACTCTTGTAGTGTTGCATCAACACTACAAGTGGGCGGAGCTTATTTAACACAGTTGAAACAACAATGAGGAAATCAACACTGGGTGTCAGTTTACTCAGAAAGTGTTAAAATAACACTAGGGGTGTTAAATCAACACAAAACTTTAACACTGAAATTTTAACAATTCCTTACATTTTTAAAAAGACAAGAAGTAGAAAGTTGTTACTTTTATTTCACTTTTGCTTGTTTTCATTGCAGTTTGTTGTTGTAAAAAATAAAAACTATCCATATAAACTGAGCCTCCTAGATAGAGTGAATTTAACTGTGGTTGAATGAGAAGTATAAATATATAAAACTCTGATAGTGTATTAGTTTGTACACAAACAAATCATGTCACACTCCAGCAGGACAGAATCATTCAAATAAAAGGACTGTACTTAAGAAGTATTTGTATTTCATAATCTAAGGAAAGTATTCGACACCACTGATCACAGTATTCTTCTTGAAAAGTTAAATAAATATGGTATAAGACGACCAACATTACAGTGGGTATCTACTTATCTAAAAACAGGAAACAGTTTGTACAAATAAATGATTTAAGATCTGAACTCTACAATATTACATGTGGAGTTCCTCAGGGTTCTGTACTTGGACCAAAGTTACTTCTTTTATATGTGAATGACTTGGTTAATGTGTCAGGGTTGTTGAAATGTGTTTTATTTGCAGATGATACTACATGTTTTTGTTTGGGTAAAGACATAGAACGTCTGTTGGAAATGATACAAATCTTGGTTTAAACTTAATAAATGATCATTAAATTTGGATAAAACTAATTATATGATATTCAAATAGAAAGAAAACTTCTGATGTTTCATTTAGAGTCGAGGGTGTTGAGG
>NW_013952760.1:506198-509061 GCF_001266775.1 Austrofundulus limnaeus | reverse complement strand
CTATCCATATAAACTGAGCCTCCTAGATAGAGTGAATTTAACTGTGGTTGAATGAGAAGTATAAATATATAAAACTCTGATAGTGTATTAGTTTGTACACAAACAAATCATCACTTTGTGGTACTTTATACATCACTGAATAAATCAATAAATCAGGTTGTGAAACTCTTTGTGTCAGAGGCCAGAATTGGTTTATTTGAACAGAATAATAAAGTCTGCGCTGATCTTCAGTTATTCAGTTCCTTCAGAACCTCCAGAACTTCATTAAGGACTTATTTTAAATGTTCTGGGTTCAGTAAAGGTCTCACAGCTCTTCAGGGTCCAGAGGAAAGGATCCACTCTTACTGATCCGGTGGTCCTCAGACAGTTCTCCAGGGGCTGCTGCCTGATTACAAGAAACACTGACGTCCCCCCAGGGAAACATGTTCCACATTCAGCCAATCCAATTAGAGAACACGAGGAGGCGGTCTCCATGGTGACCGAGGAGACAGACAGCTGGGTGACCTCCGGTTGAGCTTCATCAGGAAGTCCAAACCCATGAAACACATATGTTCTGTTTCAGAGGGTCGTGCTGTAATCAGCCTGTGTTTGTCGGGGGAGGGGCTGAACCATGAGAGGCGTCAGTGTCTGATACAGCAGCAGCTGCTCTGAATCACCAGCAGACAGATCCAGATACCTCCATCAGCTGCCTCCATGTTTATGTTTTACAGGTCCAACAGGTTCTGTAGAACCTGAAAAACACTGAGTGAAAGAAACAGGTCTTTGCAAAGACCCACCAGAGCCCCTCTGAGGCCCCCACCTGCTGGAGCTGCTGGGATTTCCTCAGACTGTGGGAGAATTCAGACACGTTATTAACCCTGCAGGGCTTTCACCTGCCTCCGTGGAACCAGGTCAGCTCCGGGTCTGACGGTCCGACCTGAGGACCTGCTCACGATGCAGACCCGTCCAACAGCAGAACCTGAGGACTCTGAGTCCTCATGAGGACCTGCAGCATCTGGATGGAGTCAGGGGGAACCTCATCATGCAGAAACCCTGACCTGTGCAGAGATGAAGCCTCACAGAGGAACTGCTGTGACGTCYGACAGCCAATCAGAACGCAGCTTCATTTATCACCTGTCCTGAGGTGAAGCAGGTCCCACACCGCTGTTTGACTTTAATCAGCCGTTTGTGACAACAGACTGCACAAAGACCAGGTCAGGTCTTTACCTGAGATGACCTGAGGCCACAGGTGAGGCCACAGGTGAGGCCACAGGTGTGACCACAGGTGAGACCACAGGTGAGGCCACAGGTGAGGCCACAGGTGTGACCACAGGTGAGGCCACAGGTGAGACCACAGGTGAGACCACAGGTGTGATCCAGTATGTTCCAGAACCAAACAGCAGCTTGTTTCTCAGGTGATGAAAGCTCAGAGTCACATCAGGCTGCAGAGGATCAACAGGAGACTTCAAGCCTCCAACAAAAAGGAGGTCCTTCAGAGGGTTCAGTGTTCTCCCAAAGCCCCGCCCACAACCTGTCCTAACATAAACACCTGGTGAGGAGTGGAGAACAGGTAACTAAAAACTGGAAGCTTCAACCTGTGATCAAGAAAAAAAACATTTTCACGTCTCAAATGTCCAAATAAATGTCTTCAAATTCAGTYGTCWGCTGAGTTTAAGGTGGAATGTTCTGGATGCTGAGTTTAAGGTGGAATGTTTCTGGATGCTGAATTTAAGGTGGGACGTTTCTGGATGCTGAATTTAAGGTGGAACGTTTCTGGACGCTGAATTTAAGGTGGAATGTTTCTGATTTAAGGTGGAATGTTTCTGGATGCTGAATTTAAGGTGGAATGTTTCTGGTAATATTTGGGTTTATAATCTGACTCAGTGAAGCATCTCAGAGGTTCTGATTCCTTTCAGATTTATTTGATGCTCAGATTTTCCTCTGCAGACAGTGAAGTGTGTTCAAGTGTGTTTAGGTGTATTCAGGTGTGTTCAGGTGTGCAGCACACAGGTGGGAGGGGCAGTTGTGGACTCACAGGTGACCTCCTGTCCTCAGGCCCTCGTGCAGAGCCACAGAGAACCCGAACAGACTGCCAGCTTCGCCCGTCTTCAGCACCGGGAACGACGTGTCGATGTTAAACGCCACACACACTCCGACACACACGCTCAGCACGGCACACACACCTGTCCCCATGGAGACACAAACCCTGAGAGCAACAGTCAAACAAACAAAATGACAAATATATCAGAGATTAGTGACTGACAGTGAGGTGAAATCATTCCTGCACTCTGATTGGCTGCTGGTCTCACCTGGAGGAGACACCTGTTTGTTTACTTCTGTAAATAAATCGTATATTTTTATTTAGTTTGCTTCAGGGAAACATTAACCAACTAACAGAACTCCTATGCTGTAGACCTGGTCCTGATCGGTGTGCAGCCTGAGCCGTGGTCCAGCTGCACAGAATCAGAACCAAACTCTGCAGTTGATTGATAAATAAATAAATAAATAAATAAATAAATAAATAAATAAATAAATAAATTCTGTCACATTAAAGAGTAAAAAGTCAAACCTGTTTGTTGTCAGAGTGAAGCAGCTTCCTGTTGTTTGTTTGTTTGTTGATGGAGGTGAACGTCTGCAGGTCATCGGTTTGATTCCCTCTCTGCTCCGACTTCTCCTCAGTCTGCTGAAACACTTCTGCACGCGCTCAGAAGCCTCTCTCTCTCTCTCTGCACCAGCTGCAGGTCTCTCTACCTCCCTCCTCTCTCTCTCATTCTCATTCTTCAGTTGTGTTCGCTCGTCCTGAAATGAAATCATGTCTCAGAGTGTTTTGACCCGCCCACACACACACACACACACACACACACACACACACACACACACACAC
>NW_013952760.1:504419-506146 GCF_001266775.1 Austrofundulus limnaeus | reverse complement strand
GTCAGGTGTTGAGCTGAACATTTTGATCTGCACCTGCTGAACACACACACACACACAGACACACACACACACACACACACAGACACACACACACACACACACACAGACACAGACACAGACACACACACACCTAACAGAGGACAGCTCCTGCTGGAACCACAGCAGCTCCACTAAAAGAGAAGAAATCTGTGAAAAAAACAGTGAAAAAAAGAAAAACAAACAATTACGGTTGTTTTTATTTACCTGTGTTCAGTCCTGATCCAGGTGTTGGTGTCAGGAACACCTGGATGGAACCTTTGGAAACATGAAATGAATTTTCAGGTTGGAACCGTCTCCAGTTCTCTGATCCTGGAAGGGGAACAATAGCCAATCAGACGCTCCGGTTCTCACATGCTTCAGGTGAGCTGAGGCGGGGAGGACCTCATCAGAGCCCATTCACACCTGGACTTCCTGTTGCCATCACCATGGAAACAGCCAAGTGTTGCTTTGATTCAGTGACCAGCAGCAACACGGTGAGTGGGCTCAGGTACCGTCACCTGCTGACCCGACAGGAAGTTARACCAGGACCGTCTCACCTGCCTTCAGGTGCTGAAGCTCGGTCCATTATGGTACCAGGCAGGGACCACCTGACAGGACTTCTTCTCTGATGTTTGGATCAGAACAAACTSATGAGTCCCGGAAACACAGAACTAAGGTCCAAAGCCTCCTGGTTTACCTGCATCAGTAGAATCCAGAACCAGGTCCTGAAGACCGGAGCTGGAATGAAGAAGCTTCAGGCTGCAGCTAAAAACAGMAAAGATTTTCAATCTGCAGATTTGATCTGAATTAATTCAGTTTGTCTGGAAATGTGCTGCAGTTATCAGCTGTACCAGGTCCAGACCAGACCAGGTCCATTACAGACCAGCAGGGACAGAATCTGAGTGTGTATTTGTTGTGCACRGACTCACACAGGAAGTGAGAGAAGTTGTATCTGAGCAGGAAGATGCTGATTGCTGTGATGACTGGTGAAAACAAACATGGGGGGAGGKGGGTGTCATCAGAACCGTTCCCACCATCGTGCTGAGCTGAACCCATAAGACCAGGACCACATTCACATCAAGTGATCCTTTTAAATCACAAGATCTAAAAACCAACAGTTCAGATGAAAAACTACAAACTTTAAACTAAACAATTCAAACAGATCAAACTGTTAACTATAAAGTCCTGATGCGTCTCAGTAATCCAAGTAGAAAAAAGAAAAAAGAAAAAATCAGTAGGTCCTCTGGATGGTTCTTCTTTAGTGAAACGTTTCGTCTCTCCTCCAAGAGACCTTCAGAACTCTGTAGCACAGAGCAGACAGGGTCCCCACAAACACAGGAGCCAGGGAGAAAGACAAGTCACACACAAGACAGGCCCTGGAGCAGTGTGGTTATCCTAACTGGGCTTTTCTGAAAGCAGACAAGAAACACAAACAGGATTCCACCAGACAACCAGCTGAACATGAAGACCCTAAACCCAGACCCAAACCAGTCGTCATTCCATATGTGGGGGGAGTTTCAGAGAAACTGAGATGTTTATTCTCTAAACATGATGTCCCAGTGGCTTTCAAACCCCAAAACATGTTACAACAAAGATTAGCTCACCCCAAAGATCAGGTTCCCCGGCAAAAAACAGAGTAATATAGTACAGTGGTTTGCAAAAGTATTCATACCCCTTGAACTTTTCCATATTTTGTCACATTACAACCA
>NW_013952760.1:503220-504381 GCF_001266775.1 Austrofundulus limnaeus | reverse complement strand
GCCTGTAGCAGTGACCCTGAAATATGATTATTTTGACTGTAACACCAGCTGCTGCAGGCTGAAAAAGACAGGAAAAATCCTGTTCAGCTTTGCTGCTCAATCTGTCCAAACGCTTTAGATGAAGAGTTAACCTTCTGAAGGAGAAATTAACCATTTCATTTAAAATGTAGAGAAGTTATCAAGCCGACCCCGTTATGGGGGTCTGATAAAAGCTGTTAGGACAGAAAGTCACGCCGTCCCCAGAGAAAGCTGCTCCCTGCTCTGAAGTGATGACCTCCTGAACAGTTCTGAGCTTGTGTGGATTCCAAGACCCAGAGGAAGACCCAGGACACGCTGGAGGGACTATGCTTCTCAGCTGGTCTGGGAACACCTTGGGATTCCCCCAGAGGAGCTGGTCCAAGTGTCTGGAGAGAGGGAAGTCTGGGTCTCTGCTGAGGCTGCTGCCCCCGAGACCTGACCCTGGATAAGAGGAAGAAAACGGAATGGTCCCCACAAGRGTGAGATCCTTCTCCAGGAGAAACACACAGAAACACAGCCACACAGATACAACACATACAGTAATTTTCACTGGCTTGGTTAGATAGCTAGTGTTAGCTAACTTTGAAGTAGGTTAATACTGTATGTTGATTCATGATTGACATACGCACACATTTATGAGGTAAGAAATAAATATAATACATATAAGAGGTCCCGCTGTGTAAAATATTATTGTTCAGGGTGACACTTTAGACTCAGTGTGTATGGTCCACGAAATATGTATTCCTGACAGTCACAGTTGGTAAGAAACAAAGGTTCCCATTAAATTCCATAGGAAATAAGTGCGGGTCATTTTTGACCCACTTATGGAAGAATGGGGTAGGAATTGAAAAAATGCTATTTCTTAAAATGTATAAAAGATAAATTAAAAAAATTAATTGCATGATATCAGTAACAAGTTTGTTGAGGAATATCTGGAATCTGAAATGATGAAAACTTTTAACTACAAAGATATTGTAAAAACATGAACTCAATGGGTCAAAAAAGACCCACTTACGCATCTAAGGGTAAAGGGTTGACCAGAAACCTCCTCAAACTAAACCCTGACAAAACTAAACTTTTTCTCATTGGTAGTAAATCCCAAATAAAATGTATTATTATTATTATTATTATTATTATTATTAT
>NW_013952760.1:496544-499307 GCF_001266775.1 Austrofundulus limnaeus | reverse complement strand
CTCTGAAGCCATTGTATGGGACTGATAACACCTAATAACATACATTTCATGGACTGATAACATCAGAATCCCCTGCGCTGGTTGAGTAAAGACGTGACTCACCTCCCTGCCTGCAGCCATCTTCACCTCAGGCACCTCTTTGGGGCGGTCTGTGAACACATAGACGTGCACTCTGAAGCCCACAAAGAAATGCTGCTCTGCTGTCTCCAGGAAGTCCTTCAGGAACATGATGTACCTGAACGGGAAGGCGGGGTCAGTCTCATGTGGGCGCTGACAGCAAACTATGGAATAAATCTTGTGCCATCAGGAATTGAATTTTAATTGCTCAGATTGAATCTGAATGTTCATAATTTGGAATTGAATGCATTGGTTTGAAAATTAATTTCACTAAATTGAAACTGGATTCAATCTGAGCAATTCAATTCCTGCTGGCACAAGATTTAWCCCACAGGAAACGCGGTGCCGTGACGTCACACTTACTTCCCCACWGCGAACACYGTGGCAGCYACGCTGATGTTCTTCTTCAAGTAGACGCCGTCGAAGAAGTCAGCACTGAAGGTTCCCTCCCAGACCACSGGAGCCAACCAGGGCGTCACCGAAACCACGTCAGTCCGACTGCAGTCAGGAACGGACCGATGGGAGTCAACACAAACACAAACACAACAACTAGAACCTAAAGATGATACTCACCCTCGCAGGATGCTCGGCTGTGGGAACTTCATCCTGAAACATCACAAACATCAGGTTTTTTTTTTTTACGTTGTATTTTTGACTTTTCAAATTTCAAACAAATAAACTCAAACATCATGGGTGATAAAATGATAAAAATCTTGTTCTCATATATGATATGAAAATGGTTGGCCACAGAGACTCCACACTGTCTCCAGCACAGACCCAGACTCTGACTGCAGTGCTGTTAATTTGGGAAACTTAAAAACTCTTAAAACCTTTGTCCTCCAAACTCCCTCAGTGATCTTAGCTGCTTTAGTCTCACATATCTCCATTCACGTCTCATCTGACTCCACAGATTCWAGAGAGCAGMTTTTTGTTGTTGCTTTTCTGATGCGCTTCATATAATACAGAGATCAAGTTATGTTCCTTTCCTTGTACTGTGTTAAAGTAACCTCTAGCCTGYAAGTATCTATAAAAGTCCTGTTTTCCAAGGCCAGATGTGTCAGTGATAGTCTTGTAACTCTGAAATGTACCATTTTAAGAAAGTGAACACAAACACGTGATGCATTTTCTGGTCCAATATTTAAAGCCTTTGTCTAATTTTGCAGGTTTAAACTCAGGGTCGTATGCTACCCAGTTTAAAGCAATGACCTGTTTCTCATGATTCAGTTTTCTCCGTACCTTCAACCAYATTTTTTACAGTTTACATGTTTTTATGATACTTTTCTGTTTGGTTTTTGTTTCTAACAGCGATTGTAGTTGAATATCAGTCTGCCTCATCAGGGTTTTAACTGTGTGGTATAATATTGGCTCTGCAGGCGTGGTAGAGTCCTCCCTCCCTTTRTTTTTCCTTAAACTGCACCCTTAATCATCCATCCATTCAAATCATCAAACTGGGCGGAGCTCCAGGGGCAGTGGCTGAAAGAGGTAAATGGCAACACGTTCATTTTAATTATTTCTATTCTGTTAGTCATCTCCAGCAGGAGGATCAACTTTCCTCATTGATCTGGTTTTATCTCTTTGGTGGGAGGACCAGGATTCATTTCAAAATGTTTTGACATGTCTTTTGTCAAATTTATCCAAAATATTTTATTGTGGGTGAATCCAAATTAAAACTGTACTTCCTTTTTGTTTCCAAGTGTAGAGTGTAGTTAAATGTCAATGTATTCATGTTTTTATTTAGTTTATATTCAGAATAAGAGTTATTTGTATTTAACAGAAACATTAATCTGAGGACACTTAAGTCAAGATTTGTAATTAAAAGTAGGACAGCTCAGGGGACATCCCGGGCGTGCCCCCTCTAAGWGAATTATCTAGTCGAAGAAGTGAAGCTGTTGAAAGTTGCAATAACTGACAGAGAAAAAAAAAACTGAATTAGAGAAAAGAGTAGATGATCTGGAACAATACACACGAAGAGATGACTTGGTAATTACTGGACTTGAAATTAAACACAGATCCTACGCATAGGTTACAGCAAACACAATCACCACAGAGGATTCCTCACAAGAACAACTGAAAACATTGGAGCAGCAAGTAGTGACTTTTTTACAAAACAAAGACATTCACATTCAACCTGAAGACATTTGCATTTTTCACACTCTACCTGCTAAATCTGAAAAATTTAAACCATCCATTGTTATCAGGTTTATTAGTAGAAAAGCAAGAAATAATTTAATCATGCAAGCTAAAAAACTGAAGGGAACAAATGTTTACAAAAATGAACATTTAACAAAAAAACATGGAAAAATTGCCTGTGAAGCAAGATTGTTAAAAAAACAGAAAAAGATAACAGCGACTTGGATAAGAAACGGAAACATTTGGATCAGAGTAAGGGAGGGATCACAGGCTAAAATGGTAAAGGAGTTGGAAGACTTGGAAGGATTTAGATGAGGTCAGGAGGGGACAAATAAACAAAAATGACAAAATTAAAAGACGAAAACTATTTGGTACATAACGAATAAATAATAAATATGGACAAATGGATAAATACACTAAAATATGAACACATATCCAGTAGGGGTGTAAGAAAATATCGATACACTGAAATCGCGATATTTCATTTCCTGATACTGTATCGATATTCTAAAGCCC
>NW_013952760.1:494199-496261 GCF_001266775.1 Austrofundulus limnaeus | reverse complement strand
CAGTATCGCAATATATTGGAATATATCGTATCGTGACCCCTCTGTCATGATTTGTATCGTATCCCCAAATTCTTGCCAATACGCAGCCCTAATATCCAGAATCTAAAATATGATATAGACAGGATGATTGATTCAAATTTTTTTCCAGTAATCAACGATCGTGAATATTATAATTAAGAGCACTTTAATAATATTAAAACAACTGGTAGTGATCTATCTATAATTCATATTAATAGCAGAAGTATAAATGCCAATTTATCTAAAATAACAGATTATTTGAAACAGTTAAATATAACTTAATATAGCACTCTCAGAGACATGGTTGAACGATGACAACATAGACGATGTTCACATTGCGGGATATGAACTGTATTATAAGAACAGAAACAATAAAAGAGATGGTAGGGTGGCTTTTCTTGTAGATAAGAGAATAAAATGTAAAATAATAAATAAAATGTAAATAAGTATAGATGGTGTTATGGAAATGATTACAGTCGAAATAACAAATAAGAATTCCAAAAACATAGTAAGTTGTGTATATTGATCACCTGACTCAAGTATAGACTTATTCACAGATCAAATTATGGAACTACTGGAAAGGACTTAATAAAACTGTTTTCTTTTGTGGAGACTTTARCATTGATCTGGGTAATAAAACAGACTCAAATAATACTGGTACTTTTATAAATTCAATGTATAGTTTAAATCTTAATCCACTGATATCAAAACCTACAAGAATCACAATTCATAGCGCTACAATAATTGATAATATTTTCACAAATATAACAAACACAGAGGTAATGGTTGGCATTTTGATTACTGATTTAAGCGATCACTTGCCGGTTTTCACTATTTATAAAAATGATCAGTACAGSACAAAAGTACGGTAGTTTCAATCAAGAAAAAAATATTAAACACGTCAAAAAAGGGGTTGGACAAATTAAAAGATGGTTTAATAAACCAAGATTGGAAGGATGTGTATGTTGATGATGTAAACAGAGCATATGATGTTTTTTTAATTTTTATTTTTAAATGAAATGAATAAATTAATTGAATAAATTATTTGTGACAGTTGTCTGTTTATGCTACTGCAGGCTGTTGATGTGGAGTAAATGAACGTGGTAAAACTATAATTAAAGCTGAATCTAGTAATATAAATACAAATATAATAAATATAAATATAAAATATAAATAAGCCCAGATCACAGAGTCAAAAGTCTGATAATTCCCAGCCTTTAAATAAGATTAAGGCAAATAATTTAAAACCCACATTAAGTACAGATATTGGTCAGCATGACCTGCATTCCTTTTGGTCTGTTCTCTTTTGGGACAACAGAAATAATCACCTCCTGCCATAGATGAGGGGCTTCCCCTTTTTCCAATGTGTGATTAAACAGTTAAGCAACATATTGAAGGCATTATTTGAGCTCTGAAAGTTTTATACCGTTCACATGGATAACCATCTGTACCTGGGGCTTTATTGGTTTCAATCTTTCCATCTTTATCTCTCATTATTTCTTTGTTCTGTTTTATTCCTAAAGATGGGTCCAGTGAACGTAGAAACTCTTCTGTTACATCATCAGCCCTCAGGTGGTGGGAGAACACTTTTTAAGCTGCCATTAGCTTCAACGCCACCTCCGAAGTCCACAAACATCAGTTTGATCAGGATGATCAGACTGCAGACATGAAGCCCTGCAGCGTTTCCTGATCCTACTTCCAGCTGCAGATAACTATGATGATGAGAACTGTTCTTACCCGTCTGGAAGCACCAGCTTCAAGTCTGGACCCTTGATGACCTTCTCAGCACATCTGCAGTACAAGAAGAAAACCAGACCCATTTTAAGGACCAATGAGTGTTTCCTTCAAAAGTCCCAGTCAGTCTCTCAGGAGCCAGTGTAGGATGTAGGCTTATAGAAATATAAGCTTTCCCACACCTCTCATAACAAGGTTATGAGGAAATTATTTACCAAGGAATTTCTTATTTTTCATCAATATCTTGGCTGTGCAGTGAATCAGACACACAAGTGGAACCACTCAGAGGAGTTCAATTTGATCCATAAAC
>NW_013952760.1:490895-494189 GCF_001266775.1 Austrofundulus limnaeus | reverse complement strand
CTTATTTTTCATCAATATCTTGGCTGTGCAAAGTGAATCAGACACACAAGTGGAACCACTCAGAGGAGTTCAATTTGATCCATAAACAACATGCAATCATGTATTTACATAAATTAAAAAAAATCATGAGTTAACAACTTAATTTTGGGTAATGAGCTTCCTATAACAAGTTTTAGAATTAATAAGATATAAATCCGCGTCCGAATCCAATCATTAACTCAAAATACTTATGATAGAACAGTAAAACTTCAGTTCTGATGTTCAATAAACCAAACATTTACTGGCACATTAAACTTAGATTCTGGCAAGGCAAATAGTAATAAAAGGAGGAAAAAGTAAGGTTAGTATTTCTACTTTTTACTTTTACCAAGTGTGAGAACCAACCGGATATGCACTTCTCTCTCAACCCAGCTTCTGCCGAACCCGTCACAATAAACACCTCAGCCTCGTTACCTTTGATGACTTCTTAGACACCCACTGAGTAGCAAGACTGGTCCACCTCTGATCGGTCAGGAGGACTCGGTAAGTCCGCTCACCTCCATCAGTAGAACACGTGTTATTTCTCCGGTAACCTCTGGGTCTGCCTCAATTCTGGGAGAGTAATAGATCGAGCTGTTCCGGTTTCTCCTTCAAAATAAAACCACTTCCACAAAAGGAAGGGAAAAATCAATAATTGCTTGGAGGTTTTGAAACCTCGTATGGGGATCCTGACAGGCTTGTCGAATCCCTGGCTGTAAAAATCCACTCTTCGGCTCTTGAGTTGGATTTTTAATCTCACAGGCTGAGTTCCTCCAAAGAGGAGAAACAGCTTCTTCCTTGTTGAGTCAGGAAGTCGGAGTGTACCCAAAGCTGTCCGGGTTAGTATAAGAACGGACAACTTTGGTTCCGCCTCTAGGCGTAAAGATGAGTCAGAGAAAGGAAGAGTTAAGACTTGACAGGCGCCAGCCAAGGTTATTTTGTATGGTTGAGTAAACAAACATCATGATAACCTACTAACTTATTCCTCTGAGAGACTCTACATGATATCACTGAAATCATTTTATGATGATTACCTGTAACATTTCTGCTCCATAATCAGCTCTAAACCATTCTTTAGTTTAGATAAATGAAAGATTTTCTCAAGAAAAATCCACAAATATATTACTGTTTACAGTAAAATAAAAACAGTGATTTGCATAAAAACACAATGAAAACATTGTAATCACATTCTCTGTGATTTTTTTATACTATTATAAATCTTTAAGGCATGATAAGAGAAAAGAAGTTGTTCTACTTTTTCATGTGACAGGCATTATCTTGATTTAACAAATGCACAAACATTCTTAGTTAAATGACAAATGAATCACGAACAAAGGGGATTATTTTGTCCATTATCTGATTAAGAGAAAGAGTTAGAATGACCTGTCATGGCCTAAATAAAGTTCAGAGTGGAACAGAATTCCTGTCTTCTTTCCAGACCCGTCCGAGGCCTGCTTTAGAGGCAGAAAATCTTGTTTTCCCACTCGAGGTRACTCCTACACCAGTTTGGTTCACTTTATAGATTATTCCCTTTATGGATTATCTAATTTCTCTCTGGGATGAATAAAGTCTTTTTGAATTGAACTGAATAGGATAATCTGGTTAATCTAAATCAGCAGAGTTTCATTTGAGTTTTAACCCCAATCAGCGACTCGATTCATCTGAGTCAGCAGTGTTTCTGGTGTTTTTTTAAACTCCAATCAGCGACTCGATTCATCTGAGTCAGCAGTGTTTCTGGTGTGATTTTAATCCAAATCAGCGATTCGACTCATCTGAGTCAGCAGTGTTTCAGGTGGGATTTTTTTTAAGCCCAATCAGCATCTTTGAGCATCAGTGTTTCTGGGGATTCAGCTGTTTTGAGGCAAGCCAGCCAACTTGTGGACTCAGCTGGACAGAGGACATGTAAGACTGGGGCTAACTGAGATCTTCAACTCCTGAGTCTTGGTTCAAAGTAAAGATTCAGTGAATCAGTAACTGACCAGCTAAATTCTTGTTTGTCGAGTAAACTCTCACTGCACTGTGACTTGTTCATCCACGACTTTCACGAGGTTCTTAAACTGCATTTGGACTTCAGTACAGGAGCTTTCTTCTGACAGAAACTATCCGAGACAAACAGGTCTTTTTTAAGCCAACTCCCTCTGACTAAATCAAAAATATGCTGCTGTKTACTGTGTGAACAAAACACACAGAACACATTGGTCATATCGATTCGGACTCTCCTACACCCTGTAAAAACACATCACCACTCCCCGATAATAAAAGATGCAGGAGCTGCATTCCTCTAACGAACTCTGACTCTGCAGGTCTGAAGTCCTCGTTCATCATCATGTCCAACAGCTTTAGAACCTGACCCATGTCGGGACTGTCCAACCCAACCAGACTGTTCAAGGAGGTTTACATTCAGTGCTTTAAGTGGGCCGGTACGCAGTACCACTTCTCAGTTTTACCCCTCAGCGTACTGGAACTTATTTCCCGAGTCCGAAGCGTTCCAGAACCTTTTCTGGTGTTGTAAAGCCTGCGYTTCCCATTTCCCTCTGTTCCCTGTTCCTACACAAAGCTCTGAACCGTGCAGGCTGCAAAAGAAAAAAAGTAAAAAGGAGTGCGCTCTTGTCGCACACAGACTGAAAGTATGAACAGAAAAACACGACACAGGACGGAAAAATAAGACGAAAAAACGCATGAAAACAGGGAATCCAGTGCTGAACAGTAAACAAACGAAGAGTTTGAGTGGCGGATCAGTTGAAACACACGAGGATGATGAGGCGTCGCTGGTGAGTGAGATGGTCCTATAAACACTGAAACAATGAAAACAGCTGGGAGGCAGACTAATGACATGAGAGAAACTAAAGAGGACTCATTAAATGAAGTAAACTAAACAGAAATGCACGAAGAAAAAAATGCAAAAATAAACTAAGAAACTAAATAATGAACAAACCTGTAGGTCTATAGCAAGACCTTTTGAGCGATAATTAATTCAGGAGACAAACAGCAAAATACATGATCTGAATAGAAATAAAAACACAGATAATAAGATGATGGGAAACAATATTCAGGAAGGAAAATCAACAATAAACTATGAAAATAAACATCAAGGATAAAACTTATTCGGCAGAAAATATGAAGCATGGTTTACCTACAAGCACAGGAGATAGAGTACCCAATAATCGTACTCAGGTAAGAATAGCACTACTTCAACATATTTTTTTCTCAAATAAAAGTAATAAGTATCTCTCCAAGAAATTACTCAAGTAAGAGTAAAAAATATTTGATGAAAAG
>NW_013952760.1:488410-490235 GCF_001266775.1 Austrofundulus limnaeus | reverse complement strand
CATCATCAGAGGAGACGTCGGCGTCTTTTATCGAGGCTTTCCAGAGACTACTTGGGAGCGGCTACGTATGCTGTGTTTTTGGGAAATTGTAGTCGCTGAGTTTACTATTTTATACTACTTCTGTGATATTACTACTACTTCTACTTCCTGTTATCTTCTTCTTCATCGTCTTTTTCACCAGTAGAAACAGCTGGTTGTTGATCATGTGACTCCGGAGATGTGAAAAACGTGTTTCCATTGCAGTTTTGCGAAAAACACCAATTTCAATAAGGCCGAAAAACCACCTCATCCTAACGCAAAAACTTTGCCGAAAAACGTAATATTTTTCTAAATTGACGTGTTTCCATTGAGCAAATTTATTTTCGAAATTCTAATTTGCGCATTTTCATGGTCAGTGGAAACACAGCTACTGATGAATTTGACTCTTGTGGATTTGATTTAGAACTGGCTTTGTTCTTATTGTTGCGAAACAAAACTCCATATCTATAGATAGATGTATATAAAAACATTACATATGACTCTATCCCATATTATTATGGGAGTACCGGCACTTATTCTTTTCCACTTAAAGCACTGTTTCCATGTGAGTCCCTCAGGGACACATCTGTACTGAGCACGTGCACATCTCCAGCCCTAACGCTTCCTTCTTATCACAGATAATACACTCAGTTCTTGGAAACGGATCTGAATAAAAGCAGCTGAAATGTAAATGTTGGGTTGGAGCCGACTTCAGACCAAGTTAATTTTTTACAGTTTATCAGAAGAACCTTGTGAGTCTGAATCAGAAAGCTGTCAAAGCAGAAGTTTGTAAGGACGTCTGTGTTTCTGGTCATAGGTCAGTGATGAGGTCACAACCAGCAGGTGTTGGTCACTCACCGGGTCACTGGGCACTCTCCACTCTTCTGGTAAAACCCAAAGTGTCCAACAATGCTGCAAACAGAAACAAACTCACATCAGAGACTTAACCTCTGAGCCTCATGCAAAGCAGCTTTTCCAGTTTTATATTTCTTTTAACTTCTGTTAACCTCAGATCTGTCAGTTGAATCTGGACATGTTTGGTATCAATAGAAAGCTAAGAATCTTGGCTAAAAGCTATTTTTACATCCACTAAACACATGGAATGAACTCCCTTTTAATCTGTGCTCCCTTGATAAAAAACTCCCTTTTTCACTCAAGCGTTTAGCTAACCATTTCACCATTACTACCAGCCTACTTCCATTGTAAACGCTCATCAATCTGTGTTTTTTAATTATTGAACTTACACCATATTTTCTCTCCCGCATTCATTATGTTTTTGTGTATTATTGTATATTTTGACCTGCAATGACCTTGTGTTTCATTTACAGTTTTAGAAATTTATTCTTGATTTGATGTTTCACTTTTTCGTTGCTTATTTTTAATTATGTTTTTCTGTTTCATTTTATTCTTTCCACCATTTTTATACTGTTAATGATTGTACAGCACCATGTGAATATATTTCTGTGAAAGATTACTTACTTACTTACTAAAATGTCAATCAGTTGAATCAGAAAGTAAACAAACTGTACAAAATGACGTCATTGCAAATCTGTAAATACATTCAAGCAAATCTGTAAAGGAATAATTTTTGACATTATTTTTTAAAGCAAGTCAAAGTAGATACCTAAATATGTAATAAAACGTGTTGAAAGTTTTTACTTGATTTTGAGTGAATATGATCCAGCCGAAGTCAAATATAATTTCTCATTATTTTATATAATATATATGGTGACAAAGAAGTTAAAAAGTAAATTAATTATGAGTTATGGTTTGTAGTAGTCAGTTGTGATGATGGTGGTGGTAATAT
>NW_013952760.1:485415-486682 GCF_001266775.1 Austrofundulus limnaeus | reverse complement strand
AGGTTATATTATGGTTTTAAATAGGTTATATTATGGTTTTAAATAGGTTATATTATGGTTTTAAATAGGTTATATTATGGTTTTAAATGGGTTATATACTGTCTAATGAAATAAATATTTAGGTGAGCGTGAAAAAAGTTAATAAATTATGTTCCATCCTCAATCTCTCTAAAACAACAGCAGCTGTTTTAAGTCTTACACTTCTGATGAAACATCCCAACTGTTAGCTTTATTTTGATACCAAGATTATTTAAGTAGAGTTTGTAAAAGCTGAGATACACTCAGTTACATTTCAACATGGTATTTAAAAAAAAAAACTCAAGAAAACCCCTTAAAGACTTTAAGACAAAAAGTCCCAGATGAGCCATGAAAACAGGAATAAATGAAACTGAAGAGTGATTAAAGGAGAAAACACAGGTTTACAGGTGGAGCAAACAGACGTCACTAAATATCATGTTTGTGTTGAAGTTATCAGATAACACAATCACTCTGCTGAAACTTGAATCCAGTTTTCTGTCTAACCTGGTTCACTGAGGAGAAGAAGTGGGAGCAGAATGTTGATCATAAGCTCATAAACCTGGGATTAATAACAGGATGAGGATATTTATGGAGCAGGAAGCAGGAAGAACAGCATGCAGGTGGATGTAGGGGGAGGAGTTACCTGTACGATGAGTGGATGTAGACGTACAGGACTCTGTGGGTCAAACCGAGATCAGGAGTCAGAAAACTTTTCAGTTCCAAAAACATGTTAAAGAGTCAAACATTAAAATACAACCATCCACAGAAATCAATCRAATCAAATCAAATCAATATTTACTCTGTAATTCTGATAAACCTCTAAGAACATCTGATTCAGTTCTGGTTCCGAGCTCTAATCCAGACCCTCAGACCTTTAGTCACACTGAGGGGTTTCTTTAACGAGACATCGACTCATCATCGTCTGCTGCCGACTCCTTTCATGTGACTGACAGGATCCAAAAATAATCAGTTTATTTTAACGGTTGGATGAATTTGACTGTTGGCAGTGAGGTGATACATAAAAAAATAAAATAAAAAATGTTTATAACCTCAGAACACTGCAGGGTCAGTGTGAAAATAAAACACCTGTACCCAAACATCAACAGAAGAGACTCAGAACAAAGACTCAGAACAGAGAGTCGGAACAGAGACTCAGAACAGAGACTCAGAACAGAGACTCGGAACAGAGACTCGGAACAGAGACTCGGAACAGAGACTCGGAACAGAGACTCGGAACAGAGACTCGGAA
>NW_013952760.1:483161-484388 GCF_001266775.1 Austrofundulus limnaeus | reverse complement strand
TTCTCACACGATGTTAGATGACAGAATGCTGTATATGAGGCCTCTCGAGACACAGTGACAACAGAGTTTAACAGCAGTGTGCAACAGAGTTAGACAGTGAGCAGTGTGGAGAGACAGACAGAGAGGCACAGAGACAGGCCACGTTCTCTGTGTTTCCTGTTGTTGCAATAAAACTCAGCTGATCATCTCACGGAGTACCTTCATTCCTGGACCACATATTTCTGTCTTTGTTAAATAAATATTTCCAGAACACACGAAAGGGTTAAATACATTTTAAAGAATTTAATATTGAAATCTTATATTCTAATGAAGATACGTGTTTGGTTGTTTATTTAGATTTATTTCTCTTTAACACACAATCATGACCCTTCTGTACAGCATTAACAATAATTTATTCATATTTTTGTTTTAGTGTGTATATCATAATAGCCTAAGCCCCCACATACATACCTGATCCTGGTCCTAAACCTAACCCACCACCCAAAGTCTGTGTTTTTCTGGAAAATTGTCCACATGATGTAGCAAAAACGCACACTCCCGTTTAGTGGAAAACACTTATATTACAACCAGCTACTTCTTATCGTGTCTGGCTCACAGTTCATTTAATGCATCATTTTCCTGCATCTAGAAATCAGATTTGATCTCACAGAGAGGATAATTACTCACACCGGACACACATTTGCTTCTATTTAACAAATTTAAAAGGGGCGTGTCAGGGGGGCGGAGTCTCTCAGTTTCAATTTTGTTARGATGTATGAGTGAAAGGAGCTCAGAATCATGCGTGTGCACAGTTTGATACATCTGAATATTTCTGTGCATACACACTTTCCCGCTTTTCATCCGTACGACAGCTTTTAATATGAAAACTRCCGCTCTTTGACACACGAGGCCCCTTGACAGGTGAAACCCACCTGGACAGGTAAAACCTGTWCCACAAACAGAAAGCATCACAATGGGGTCAAACATGTCACATCAAAAAAACTCAAACCTCTCAGAAAAAAACAAACAAGAAAAACACATTTGTCATTTTACAGGATTTTAAAAAACAGAAAGTGGTACCAAAAACAGGTCCAGTCAAAAACTGTCCGGCAAACCAGACCTGAGTCTCTGGGTCCGGATTGGGTCGAGACAGAAAGTGCATCAGTGTGTAGCAGTAACTTGGAGTGGAATGTCAATGATCCAAACTTTGTTCACCTCAAGACTTTGGCCCAAAGCATTATTCTGTCT
>NW_013952760.1:473183-476025 GCF_001266775.1 Austrofundulus limnaeus | reverse complement strand
TCCAGGAGGGACTCAGAGTAGAGCTGCTGCTCCTCCACGTCCAGAGGAGCCAGTTGAGGTGGTTCATCTGGTTAGGATGACCAAAGTGCTTCACAGTGTCAGTGATTAACATGACAACGAGTAAAAACAAGAAAACACAACAAAATAAAACTAAAACCAGAAATGTCACCACATATTAAGTACTAAATCCTGTTGGAATAAAAAGGTTAAAAAGCTGCGATTTAAAAGTGCCAAATTCAGTGACCAAACGTAGGTCAAGAGGGAGTTGATTCCAGAGACGAGGTGCGGCAGCAGAAAAGGTGACGGTCACCCCAAAGTTTAAATTCTGTCCTTGGAACAGAGAGCAGGAGCCAACTACGGAGCCCACGAGGCGACATGCAGAGATTTTTTTCTTTTGCGTTACCTCGCAGTACCTTTGCGTTACCTTGCAGTACCTTTGCGTTAACTCGCAGTACCTTTGCGTTACCTCGCAGTACCTTTGCGTTACCTCGCAGTACCTTTGCGTTAACTCGCAGTACCTTTGCGTTACCTCGCAATACCTTTGCGTTACCTCACAATATTGTTTTGCATTCCCACACAAAACTTTGATTTGTATATGAACTGAATTATATCAGACTTATTTTGAAATATCCGGTTACGAAAACAGGACGTGTCGCCACAAGTTTGTGAAATTGACATTGATGTTGCATGGCTGTACTGTGTTAAAATATCAGCATATGACATACTCTCATGCGTGGTTGTGTGATATATTCATTCTGAAGCTGAATTAAAGCAGTAGGCTAACCCGCTAATGGTGAACATGTGAATTTGTTAATAAACCAGCAGGCACAACAGTGATAAATGACTTTTGCGAGGGAACGCAAAATTCTCCCGTGTCCCCTCACGGGCTCAGTAGCTATCTGACCTCAGAGACCTGGAGCGGATGGGGAAACTTAACATCTCTTTTATATAAAGGAGGAGCATGGCCATTCAGAGCTTTAAAAACAAACAATAAAAGTTTAAAATCTATTCTAAAACAGACAGGAAGCCAATGTAATGAGRATGAAACAGGTGTAATGTGGTCCCGTCTAGGAGTATTGGTTAAAAGGCRAGCTGCTGCATTTTGAACAAGGTGGAGGCGACCCAGTGATGAYYGAGGTACACCAACATACAGAGCGTTACAATAATCAAGTCTGGACCTGACAAAACATGAACAGCCCTCTCCAACTCACAACGATTCAAAAAGGGTTTGACCTTTTTTAAAATACGTAAATGATAAAATCCCGACCRGACAACAGAAGCAATACGTTTGTCAAAGTGTAAAGCCCTATCAAGGTTTTTCACACAGTCACTGAAGTTAATTTTCAAACTTCCTAGGTCATCTGAACAGGCCATGATGAGKATAAGACTGTTCTTACCCGTCTGGAATCACCAGTTTCAAGTCTGGAACCATGACGTCTTTCTCAGGAGATCTGCAGGACAAGAAGAAAGCCAGACATCATCAATTCATCTGAGTCTGCAGCGTTTCAGGTGAGTTATTAACGTGAATCAGTGACTCGATTCATCTGAGTCTGCAGCATTTCAGGTGAGTTATTAACGTGAATCAGTGACTCGATTCATCTGAGTCTGCAGCRTTTCAGGTGAGTTATTAACGTGAATCAGTGACYCGAWTCATCTGAGTCTGCAGCGTTTCAGGTGGGTTATTAACTCGAACCTGAGACTCGACTCATCTGAGTCATCTGTCAGCTAACTTGCAGAACAGAGAACATGCAGGATTCAGGTTAATTGAGATGTACGACTCCTTAGTTCTGTTCTAAAGAGTGGATTTGGTTCACTAACCCAGGAGATTCAGTAATGTAGAAGAGTTAAGGTTCAATCTCATTGCGCTGCAACTAGTTCATTTATAGAGTCTCTAGAATGACCCGTGATTTTCACAAAGTTCTTGACTCATTTGTATGAGGCACAGAGGCTCACAATCCCGTCACTGGAGTTTGACATGTTTAACATGTGAGACAAAGATTCTTACAAATCAAACWGAGTCAATGCGAGTGTCTCAAGTCTATCTCAGGACCAGCAAAACTTAATTCTGACCTTCGTTGTGGAGCTCCCGTCTGACAGATAACCAAAGAAAACCATGTTTAATTTTTTTTTGTATTTAAAAAAAGAAATCCATCAGATTAAATCAAAAACGTAGGCAGAAGTAACAAACCAAACATTTGTGAACAAACAGGAATGCAGTTTTGGCCATGGCTCACTGGTCACCAACGCTCAGAGTTTAATGAGACTGCAGGTATAAACATTTACATTTTTGTTCTCAAATTCAAGTCTCCATCTGGTTCATCGAGCCTATGAGATTCTATCTTCAGGAGCTCCTTTCATGTGACGACACGGTACAAAGAAAGATCATGTGTGGAACTGGTATGAATGGGCTTGGGTGGTTTGAACCACAGATGCAGCACTGAGTGATTTAGGTTGCAAAAAAAGGCTTTATTTACAAAAACAAAAGTAGTGACGTGGCAGCAAGGTACAAAATCAAAGATTCCTGGACTTTGCATGAGACTTCATCAACAGACAACAAAGATCTGACACACACTGAGGACAAAGAACAGAATGTAAAGGGGAAACTAATGAGTAAGAACAAAAACATGAGGAACAGGTGAGAGTGGGCGGGGCTGGAGCAAAGACAGACAGGAGGAGATAAACAGAGAGGGACAAGACAGGAAACCAGAATACAACCAAAACTAGATACGGCATAGTGGTAACATGATGACCCTGCACGCAGAAATGCACCAGAACTCAGAAGTCTTTGTTAATAATAAATGTTATGCTACTAGGTGCATCCCAAAATCGTAGTGTTTTGGGT
>NW_013952760.1:470747-471892 GCF_001266775.1 Austrofundulus limnaeus | reverse complement strand
CCTCCAGGACCCTGCTGAGGGTGTAGAGCTGGTCCAGTGTTCCACGACCAGGACCAAAACCACACTGCTCCTCTTGAATCCGAGGGCCACATGGAACACAATGCTTGTGCAAGGTGCATCCCAAGACTGTAGTGGTTTGGGTGGGGGACTTTTTTGGGGGGGTGGGTGTTGGTTGACCTAATGGATAGCCCCTCATCAGAGCTAAACAACAAAAGAAATCTGAAGCTCCTATGTTTAATGGTTTTTGAGCTATAGCCGTTTTTACATATCAGACACCCCTTTTTCAGATAAATTTGGGGTCCGAGGGTTGACCTGATAGATAGAGCTTCATCAAAATCTGAAGCTCCTATGTTTAATAATTTTTGAGCAGTTTTTCAGGGTCCACTTTACATCAAACAGGGAGTGTTGATTGTCACCATGTGGAGGCAGAGTTCACCTGGAACTCCTCAGACTGAAGAACGTTTCATTAAAGAAGAACCCGTCCACAGGACCTATTTAACTGGTTTTTTCCTACTTGGATTACTGAGATGCATCAGGACCCAGATCAATGATCAGGTCCCACCCAGTAGGTGTCGGTCACTCACCGGGTCTCTGGGCACTTGACACTTTTACAGGGATACACAAAGTGTCCATCAATGCTGTGAACAGAAACAAACTCACATCAGAGACTTGAAGACCTTCAAACAAAAGATGAGCCATGAAAACAGGAAGAAATGAAACTGAAGAGTGATTAAAGGAGAAAACACAGGTGGAGCAAACAGACGTCACTAAACAACACGTTTGTGTTGAAGTTATCAGTTATCAGACCTGATCGGTCGTTAATCAGGACCTTCAGCAAAAACACAAAGGTCCTGATTCTGTTCTGCTTTCTCATCTCTGCTGATCCCATTTAAACTTTGGTCAGTTGGGTGTTTCTGTCGACACTGTTCTGTCCCTGAGTTTAAGAAGCAGAAAGTAAACATTCACCTAAAAAAGCTTCTGAATTAGAAATAAAAATAAAACAACAAAAGTCAGTTTTTTATGCCTGAAAAAGCTTCATAAAGTCTGGATCTCCAGAAGGAAAAAGGAAGCAATGAAAACTGGATCAGGATGAGATCTGGACTCTTAGATCCTGATCAGGTTTTACTGTTTGTTGAGTCTGAAAC
>NW_013952760.1:469113-470309 GCF_001266775.1 Austrofundulus limnaeus | reverse complement strand
CCATTTCCGCCTTTTGGCCGTACGTTCACTTTTAGTATGGTTTCCATGCAATCCTTTATAAATGAGACCCCTGGAGTGAACATGAGCCAGTATAAGTACAAACAGGGACAAGTGGAAACTGCAGGCAGCTGGGTGATCCAGATGTGAGACAACAAGATGAACCAGAAGACTGAGGAACATGATAGATTAACTAAACACAAGACAACACCAGAGAGAGATAAGACACAACACAACAAAGAGCACACGTAGCTCAAATCCTCACAAGAACAAGCTGCAGGGCTGTTCAGGAAGCTAACAGGAGCGTTATCAGAGCTGGACTTTCATCACCTCAGAGACACTGTCAGACTGATCTGGATTTAATTACAATTATTTTCTTTTGTTTACTCATTTTATTTCATTTATTCTTTTTGTTTGTTCCATTGACTTTCATTGATTTTCCATATAGCCTAACCCTGACCCAAAAACAGCCTTTGGACTTGCAGGGCCCGGGTTTTGGTCCTCATAAGGAGCAATGGGTCCTCACAAGGTGACAAATCCAAAGACACACACACACAGTTTGTGCAGCAGGACCAGGATTAAACTCACCCCAGCAGAACACCGACAAACAGAMTTCCAGCCAACACTTTCACGTTCAGCATCTTCAGACACACACTCAGTCCAAACGGGTCGGTTCTGATCCAGGACCAGCAGGTCTGAATATAACTGGCTCTGCAGGGAGGTCCTCAAATGTCACTGCTCCCAGTTTTGAGGGGGTTTTGGTTTCAGTTTTTGTCTCGCTGTGGTCTTAACCCAGGTCTCTGATGTGGATCAGTTTGGTTCTGAATGATCCGGACTCAGTTCTGAATGATCCGGACTCACTGGATCAGTTGGGAGTTTTTCAGCAAACAGGTTTGATGAGGAAGTTGCAGTCTGAAGGGGTGTGGATTAGAAAAAGATGAACTCATTAAACCTGAACTGCTGACAGGAGGTGACACCTGCTGTGGTCTTCTGAGGCTCCAGGGGTCTCATTTATAAAGGATTGCGTGGAAACCATACTAAAAGTGAACGTACGGCCAAAAGGCGGAAATGGCGTACGCCAAAAAAAATTCTGATTTATAAAATCGTACGTACACATGCTTCTGCGCATCTTTCCTTTATAAATCACAGCCGCACGTCAGAGTTTGTGCACGAGGTCCTCCTCAGGTTCTACCCTCTAC
>NW_013952760.1:459208-462559 GCF_001266775.1 Austrofundulus limnaeus | reverse complement strand
TAAAAGTACTTTTAGATAACACAAATAAAAATTTGACTAGTTCAAATTCAGTTACAGATATCTTGAAAGCAAATAATGATTAGTCAAAACTAAATTAGAGATACTGTATCTTGAATTGGAATTATGACTAGTCAGAATGTTAATACAGATATCTTAAATTAACATTCCAGATAGTCAAAATGTAGTTATTCCTAGTCAAAACTCATTTTTAGACATCTAGAATGTAAGTACAGATAGTGAGATGAAACCGATTGTATGCTAAAATGGCTTGCCATACAGTTAACAAGCCCTGTGTTTCAAAATAAAAGCCTTCCTGATTCAGACAGAAGATTTGACCTAACATAGAGAGTTCGGATTTATTCTGCAGAGTCAGAATTATGTTTGATTGACTGTGTTTTTACTGTTTGTTGTTTTTTTTTAGTAAAACTTTGTTTAAAACAAAGCCTGCTTTTATTGCGAAGGTAAGAATCCTTTGTGACGTTTGAAAAAAGAAAGAGGAAGTTAAAAACACTGATCCATCGAATTCTGATAGATCTGCTGTCTGATCGTATTATTATTATTATTATTATTATTAATTACTGTTCAGAAACTTCTGATCAGACTAAATAAAGTTTTCAGATTATCACTATTTTTTACATTTTAATAAAAAGTTAAAAAAATCAAACTTTGACTTCTTGAAGCGTTTTGTCTGTGTGTCTGCTGTAAACTCAGAGGTTCTGTTCGGACCACGYTGCTCTGCAGAACTCAGGTGTGAGAAGGAAATAGAAAGTTTCAGGGACTTTTCCTTCCTTCCCAGCATTCTCTCTCTTTTTTTATTTCTTTTCATTATCCTTTTCACTTTTCAGACTTTCAGGGATAAAATGATGGTCTGCAGTCAGCTCAGCAGAATGTTAGAGACAAGCTGCTCATCATGGTCCGGTCCACCAGCTCCATCTTCATCCTCTGCAGTGTCCTCAGCTCAGCGCTGGGCTGTGATTGGTTCACACGCTACAGCGACCTGAGGAACTCCTCCCGGGTTCTCATCGAGGTCATGGTGAGTAGAGTTCAGAGTTCTTAAGAAGTCCAGCTCAGCAGATCCGTCTGTCCTCAGAACATTTCTGTCTTTTGAGTAAAAATGAGAAGAAGTGTCACAAACGTGGAGGTGAGACGTTRAAGTTTTCAGTCCTCAGCTGGTTTATTAGTACCCCCCAACCTTATACTGACAAGAACTGGGTCCAGATCCTGGTCCAGAGCTCAGTGCTTATGTCTTCCCACCACACACACCTGCAGCTCCAGGTGGTCCCAGATGATCAGTCCTTCAGCTGATCCCGATTCTGAACCTCTGAGATCCAGTTTTTACTTACAGAGTCTGACTTTTTATGTTCCCTGAGTTTGGATTGGTTTTATTTTCAAACTCATCAGATGAGTTTAAAAACCTCAGAGTGATGGGGTTCCAGCATTTGGACCATTAGGTCCAGTAGGTCCAGTAGGTCCATTTTGTGGATTTGGTCCAGTAGGTCCATTTGGTCCAGTAGGTCTATTTTGTCCAGTCTATTTTGTCTATTTGGCCCAGTAGGTCTATTTGGCCCAGTAGGTCTATTTGGTCCAGTAGGTCCAGTAGGTCTTTTTGGTCCAGTCTATTTTGTCTTTTTGGTCCAGTAGGTCAGTTTGGTCCAGTAGGTCCATTTGGTCCAGTAGGTCTATTTTGTCCAGTCTATTTTGTCTGTTTGGCCCAGTAGGTCTATTTGGTCTAGTAGGTCCAGTAGGTCTTTTTGGTCCAGTCTATTTTGTCTTTTTGGTCCAGTAGGTCAATTTGGTCCAGTAGGTCCATTTGGTCCAGTAGGTCTATTTTGTCCAGTCTATTTTGTCTATTTGGCCCAGTAGGTCCATTTGGTCCAGTAGGTCCAGTAGGTCTATTTTGTCCATTTGGTCCAGTAGGTCTTTTTGGTCCAGTAGGTCAATTTGGTCCAGTAGGTCCATTTGGTCCAGTAGGTCTATTTTGTCCAGTCTATGTTGTCTATTTGGCCCAGTAGGTCCAGTAGGTCTATTTTGTCAATTTCGTCCAGTAGGTTCAGTAGGTCCATTTGGCCCAGTAGGTCCAGTAGGTCCAGTAGGTCTATTTTGTCAATTTCGTCCATTAGGTTCAGTATGTCCATTAGGTCCAGTAGGTCCAGTAGGTCCAGTAGGTCCAGTAGGCCCAGTAGATGACGTGTGTGTTAAAGTGAAGTTGTGTTTCTTTGTGTTTCAGGGAGGCGAGTTCACACATGAGGAGTGTCACGAACCTTTTCCTTCCAAACGGTACTCGAGCATGAGGGAAAGCGAGGTAAGCAGTCTGCTTCAGAATGTTGTTGTTTACTGTTTACAAACACCCCAAAATATAGTTTACTTGTTTAAGAATATTTCAGAATGTAATTTACTTGTTTATAAACACTTCAGAATGTTGTTTACTTGTATACAAACACGCCATAATGTAACTGACTTGTTTACAAATACTCCATAATGTTGTTTACTTGTTTACTTCATAATGTTGTTGTTGTTTACCAACCCTTCAGAACATGTTGTTGACACCAGCTCTCTGCCTGCAGGTGCAGTCTCAGCTGATCTTCATCAGGGACAGCATGAAGCAGATTTTCGATCTGTTTCGCTACAGCAACGTGTCCTCGGCCTCCTGGGACCCCGTGAAGTTCCAGGACTTCCTGGAGACCATCAACAGGCAGATCCAGGAGCTCAATAACTGCGTAAGTTYACGTCACCTTCCATCCGCCGGTCCAGCAGCGTCTGTAGTGAGAGTAGGGAGCAGGGGAAGAGAGCCTGGAGGGGGCGGAGACAAGCGTTGTGGGGGTGGGGTTATGACAGGAGGGCTGCGAGGATTACAGAATGAGACCTGCTCAGATGATGAGGTTAGAGGAGGAGTTAGTGACAGGAGGGACAGGGGACATGTTGGACAACAGATCTTAAACATGGAGCAGGGAGGAGGTCTTACATCTCACTGATGATCTGAAACTTCAGCTGTTTCACTTTCATAAACACAACCTAAAGGTTTCTTCTTRTTTTCTCTTTCAGATCTCCAACCCTGATCAGCAAGCAAGAAGAGGAGTGAAGAAATACTTCAGAAATCTGAAGGTAGTCACTCTGTCCCGCACAGTAAGTACAAATACTGCTTTAATACTCACCTGAGTACTCGCTGACTGAAGTACTAACTGTGATACTCTACCTGCAGGGTGAAAGCAGAACATCCTGGGAAATACTCCGGAAGGAGACCAAGCTTCACCTGGATCAACTGGAAATCCTGGGGAACCAGGCCAAAGACAAAATGCTAACAGGGGGTGCTAAGTGATGAGGCAACATGTCTGATGATACACTGGACCATTT
>NW_013952760.1:447834-452296 GCF_001266775.1 Austrofundulus limnaeus | reverse complement strand
AAATAAAATAAAATAAAATAAAATAAAATAAAATAAGAATAATAATAATAATAAATTGCTAAAGTGATTTAAACCTGCAGCTAAAAACAGTCAGGAAGTGTGTGAAACGTGAGGTTAAATCTACAGTTTGACTGAGTGAACAGGAACATCCAGATGTTCACAGCTGCAGAATTAGAGACAACAGTAACACCTGTGTTCAGATATGTATTTGACTAGTTGATTAGTGGACTATAAAAAAATACAAAGTTAGAAAAAAAAACTACGCATGGACTATTAAATTAGACGTTGACGATTTTAATAGTTGACATAATCGTGACTAGTCAACTCACCGTGGCAGCCCTAGTCTGGAAGGAACCAGAGGAAACCGACCAGGAAAACCCCGGAGTGTGGAGGTGAAACAGACGCAGAGCAGCAGAGGAGTTCTTCGTGAAACAAATTTTATTTGTATTATTTACAGCCTTATAGATATTTGCTGCTTCCAGGTGACATTTACCTTTAAATCTATGATTATTACAGCTGGAAAACCTATATATATATATATATACTGTGTATATATCACACTAACAAAAGGGCGTGGCCTCATTCAGCCAGAGGACTGAACGTAGTTCATCGGGAAGAAGCCCTGCTTGCCCTTGGACACGCCTTCACACCAGCCGTTGTCTTGGCGGCGCATCAGGTAGATGACGTCGCCCTCGTTGAAAGACAGGTCATCGGGCTTGGAGGCCTCGTAGCTGTACAGCGCCACCACTGGACACAAACAGGAAGTACTGCTGTAAAGAACACATTGTTTCGCTGCAGGACAGCAGGAGGACTCGTACCTTTCTCCAGGTAGTCGGCGGGGGCGTCGGTGTCGTAGTCCACTGGAGGAGGAAGTGGTGGCATGAGGTCATCAAAGCCCCTGACATCTTCCAATGACAGAGGAGGAGGCGGGGCTAGGATCTCCAGATCTAAGAGAGCACATGTGCAGTGACTGACAGCTGTACCGGACCAATCGTGTCTGAGGAGGCGGAGCTTCAACTACCTCTGATGTACTACTGTAGTATGAGACGAGGACTACCTCTRCTAAGAGTCTACCATGAGGCGGTGCTACATCTGCAGCTACGGGCCTGTTTCCTTACCCAGGTGTTCGAGACGAGCAGGTAAGCAGAGCCGAGGTGAGGGGGAGGAGGGGGGGTTCTGAGGGGCACAGGGGGGAGGGTACGGGGGAGGAGGGGGGATCATGACTGACAGACAGACAGAAACTGAGTCAGTAATGAGAAAAGATCTGTCTTTAACTCATCATCGTCTCTCCAGACTTCCTATTGGACGACAGGCCCTGCAGCGGCTTACGTGATTGGACAGCAGGCAGGAAGAGGGAGCGAGTGTAGCGGCAGCGGGAGGCAGGGCCTGAGCGGACCCTCATAGACACAGAGCGAGAGGTGGGAGGTGAGCGCCGGTGGCGACTCCTCCTAGACAGGAGTGTCACTGAAAAAACACCACAGAAGAAGAAGTGACTGAAAAACACCACAGAAGAAGTGATTGGAAAATAAAACACTGAAGAAGAAGAAACTGAAGAAACTTCACAGAGGAGGACCGACCGAAGACAACAGTGTAGAAGAAGCAGAGACTGGAAAAACRAAAAACTTGTTTTTTGGGGCCTAAAAACCTTCAAGTGTTTGAGAGAAAGTTGAAGATGATTTTTATTTTTCATCCCAAACAGTAAAACAGCAGCTCTGTTGAAGAGAATAAAAGTTTTGGATTGTCCTAACCCGAGTCTGGACCTGAACCCGAGTCTGGACCTAAACCTGAGTCTGGACCTAAACCTGAGTCTGGACCTGTCCTCACACCCTGACAGGTTTGTTGGAAACCTGCTGTTTGGTTTGAGCAGCTGCTCTGCAGCGCCCCCTGCTGTTTAAAGTTTTTACATTAAACATTAAAAAACAAGAGAACCTGTCAGGATCAACTTCTGACCCTCTACGTTTTAGAAACATGTATGATTTCTTCAGTTAAAGAATAAAAACAGTGTGAAAACAATAAAAAATAAAACGTGGACTGGTACCGTCTATTTCCTGGGCGGGTGGAGGGGGCGGGGCCGGCAGCTCTGAGCCATCAGTGGGTAACGGTGGGAAGCCGTCGTCGTCAGCGAGAGGTGGGGGAGGAGGAGGGGAGGGATGGGAAAAGCTGTTCTCCTCCACCACTGAAGGGAGAGAAGGGAAGTGATGTCATAGTGACGTCACACAGTCAGACCAATCAGAAGAAAGAACACTAGTTTCAAACAAAACACATCTGCTGTTTAACTTCCTGTTTACAAAGATTTACCCAAATTAACCTAGTTTAACTAAACTCAACTTGATTTAACCAAGCAAACTGGTCTAACCAGTCTTAACCTGGTTTCATCAGCCTTAACCTGACTTAACTAATCATAACCAGGTTTAACCACCTTTAACCTGGTTTAACTAAACCTAAGCTGATTTAACTAAACTTAACCTGGTTTAACTAAACCTTACATGGTTAAAGCAATCTTAACATGTTTCACATAAACCTAACCTGGTTTAACCAATCTTAACCTAGTTTAAATGAACCTAACCTGGGTTAATCTATTGTAACCTGGTTTATCTAAACCTAACTTGGTTTAACTACACTTAACCTGGTTAACTAAACCTAACTTGATTTAACTAAACTTAACAGGGTTTAACCACCTTTAATCTGGTTTAACTAAACTTAAACTTGTTTAAATAAAACCTAAACTGATTTAACTAAACTTAAGCTGCTTTAACTAATATTAACCTGGTTTAACCAAATCTAACCTGGTCTAACCAATATTGACCTGGTTTATCAGCCTTAATCTGATTTGACTAAGCATAACCTGGCTTAGCTAAACCTAACAGTTTTTAACTAAACCTAACCTGGTTAAACCAATCTTAACCTGGTTTGCAGAAATCTAACCTAGTTTAACCAATCTTAACCTAGTTTAAATAAACCTAACCTGGTTTAACCAATTGTAATCTGGTTTATCTAAACCTAACTTAGTTTAACTACACTTAACCTGGTTAACTAAACCTAGCCAAGTTTAACTAAACCTAACCTGGTTAAACCAATCTTAACTTAGTTTACATAAATCTAACCTGGTTCAACTAAACTCAACTTGGTTTAACTAAACCTAACCTGGTTTAACAAAACAACCTGGTTTAACAAAACAACCTGGTTTAACTAAACTTAACTTGGTTTAACTAAACCTAACCTGGTTTAACAAAACAACCTGGTTTAACTAAACCTAACTTGGTTTAATTAAGCCTTACCTAGTTAAACTAAAGTTAAGGATTTATTAATTCAGGTTTTACTGATCTGAACATGCTCTCAGGCTCGATTCTCAGAACAAAAAGGAAAAAAGTTCAGGATCAAACCTGATCAGGTAAAAACAGGTTTATTAAAACTGGATTAACTAACTCAGAATTTTGCATATTTTTTAAATCGTCACCTGTTTCCAGACTGAGTGGTGCCATGGGAGGAGGAGCCGGAGGCGGAGTGCTGTGATTGGTCAGAGCCCCTGAAGCTGGGGGTGGAGGAGGTGGAGGGGGCGGAGTCACCGTCCCTTTCGACATACCTGGAGGAGGTGGAGGTGGAGGTGGCAGAGCCGCCATCTCTCCTGACAGACCAGGGGGAGGAGGTGGAGGGCACAGGACCTCTCCTTCTCCCAGCGAACCAGGGGGAGGTGGAGGAGGTGGAGGAGGTGGAGGAGGCGGAGCTCCTGCAGACAAACCAAAGAGAGGAGGCGGAGGGGGCAGGGCAGACGCGTTGATGACGCAGTCACCCTGAGCCAAAACATCCGCTGGCAGAGGAGGCGGCAAGGCATCGTCCAGCAGCGTGGTGATGATGTCACACTCAGGTGGGGTCTGCCAGGTGGTGGGGATGGTGGGCGGAGCTACAGGTTTTCCAAAGCTGGAACTGAAAACAGAAGTATGAGAGTAAAAGAAGTCTAGTTTCTTATAGAATGAATGAAATATTCTGTTATTTATTTTATTAAATTTATTTAATCCAGGTTTACTGMAGAAATCATTTCAGTTTTTGTTTTTTATCTTAGTGTGCAGAGGTGAAACCAGCTCCTACCCGCCAGCAGGGGGCACCACAGGGCACTGAATGGGCTCCAGGCTTTTGTTGGACCTGAAACAGACTCACATGAGACTGGCAGACTTCCTGCCACAGACTGAAAGAAGAAGCTGAGAAGCAGCAGAACCAACCTGACCGAGGCTCCGTGTTTCCGGATCGTTCCCGTTCGGTCCGACTGTTTCCCAGAGACCTGCAGGGGGGGGGACGACGACACAGAAACCGGGGGTGGGGGGTACAAAGAGACCAGGGTCAGCATCAATGGAGCCTCTCAGCCTTCAGCAGCTCTAATTAGTTTCTGTAAACATTTTCCCACGATGAACAAAGAACGGCAGGGTGTGTGTGTGTGTGTGTGTGTGTGTGTGTGTGTGTGTGTGTG
>NW_013952760.1:445551-447668 GCF_001266775.1 Austrofundulus limnaeus | reverse complement strand
CTATCAACCAACAAACACTGACCAACAACTATCAACCAACAAACACTGACCAACAACTATCAACCAACAAACACTGACCAACAACTATCAACCAACAAACACTGACCAACAACTATCAACCAACAAACACTGACCAACAACTATCAACCAACAAACACTGACCAACAACTATCAACCAACAAACACTGACCAACAACTATCAACCAACAAACACTGACCAACAACTATCAACCAACAAACACTGACCAACAACTATCAACCAACAAACACTGACCAACAACTATCAATTAATAATTATCTATTAGTGACCATCATAATACCAGTCACATTTTCTGAAACATGTCTCTGTTGAAAACACAACAACACACAGGTGTGTCTTACCTTTACACCATGGCCCAGCTCGTCCAGCTGCTGATAGCTGATTGGCCGGCGGCTGTACGGTGGGCGGGTCTGTGTTCCAGAAGGAGGAATGATCTTATGGTTACGAGGAACTCTTCTGACCGCCGTGAAGACCCCAATCTCCCTCCGAGAAACTTTCTCTTTATGCATCTCCACCGTCTGAGGAGCAAACACACAACTGAAGGTCAAAGGTCAGAGGTCAGAGGCTCTGATGATAAACACTGCAGAGATCTGAGGTCAGAGATTATCACTGTACTGACTGAGAAGTTTTAATCCTTTCAGCTCCTCAAACGTTACACAAGCATCATGTAGTTCCTAATTTCAGATTACAGATGATCTGTATGAACCTCCTTAGAAAAGTCATCAGAAAGCTGCTGTCGTCCACTGAACTTCTGCCTGACAGGTGCTCTCCTTCCAGTYACACTTTGTCTCATTCTTCACCAGAACCATGGTCTGGACCACAGCAAGTCCAGCACAGCTCCTAAAATCCCTTCGAGTAGASCAGGACACAACAAGAAGCAGGAAACAGAGGCTCCATTCATCGCCTCGTTCAAGCCTCTCTGTCATTATGGTGGAACTTCAGTCACTGTGAGGTCTCTGAGTCACATTCAGCTCTCACAACCTAAACTCTAACCTCCAGCTCTACAAAAACAGAAGACTGAACTCTTAACTCTACAAAACTGAGCCAGAAACATTCATTTTTCAAACACAAACATTAAGATTTTTTTGAAGAACCATCACATTGTAAAAATGCTTTATTTTAAACAATCATTAGTTTAGTTCAGTTTTACAAACTGGTTTATATTCAGGTGATAAACCTGTAAAATCTATACTATAATCCAGATTGCGTCCAATTAATCCCAGAAGTATCTGATATTTAGTGATCTGTCTGATGCCAGCAGCTTTTATTTTGAAAAGATCAATTTGAGCTGAATGGAGGGGGCGGAGCTCACCTGACCAATCAGATTGATAGAGGACTCCATTTGGCGCAGCTGATTGGTCTGAGCATCCAGCAGATTCAGGACGCTGCTGGCCAGAGTGCTGATCTGATAGGCCACACTGGCCAGTGACTGGGTGGTGAAGTTTTTAGTTTCCTCCAAAGCCTTCAGGTTGTTCTCACCTGACTGTGTGAGACACAGGACAAATGTTAGCCTAGCTTAGCATAAAAAGGAAAAATCAAAAAATGTTAGCCTAGTTTGTAGCAAACACTGTAAACATAATGAAATTTAGAACAATGTTACAAAGCTGTGTTTTAGTAGTACTAATTTGTATGCATTAGTAATACTAATCTGTATCTAATGGTAGTACTAACCTGTGTTTAGTTGCTGTAGCAGTATTTTGTATATTAGTAGTACTAACCTGTGTGTATTTAGTGTCCTGTAGGAGTACTAACCTGTGTGTATTAGTAGTAGTATTCTGTAGTAGTACTAACCTGTGTGTAGTTGCTGTAGCAGTATTCTGTGTATTAGTAGTACTAGCCTGTGTGTAGTTGCTGTAGCAGTATTCTGTAGTAGTACTAGCCTGTGTTTAGTTGCTGTAGCTGTATTTTGTACTGTATATTAGTAGTGGTAACCTGTGTGTATTTAGTGTCCTGTAGTAGTACTAACCTGTTTGTAGTTGTTGTAGCAGTACTCTGTAGCAGTACTAACCTGTGTGTAGTTGTTGTAGCAGTACTCTGTAGTAGTACTAACCTGTGTGTAGTTGTTGTAGCAGTACTC
>NW_013952760.1:443552-444966 GCF_001266775.1 Austrofundulus limnaeus | reverse complement strand
AGTACTAACCTGTGTGTAGTTGTTGTAGCAGTACTCTGTAGTAGTACTAACCTGTGTGTAGTTGTTGTAGCAGTACTCGGCCACGTTCATCAGGTTGTCGTAGTTTTCTCTCAGATTCTTGCGGGCGTGTGGAACCTCCTCCAGGATCTTTGTCACCTGGTCCTTGAAGTTCTGATCCTTCATTCTGCCGTCAGCTCGGTCCGAATCCTGAGAAAAACAAACTTAACAGAACCAGGATCTGCAGGACGATCCAGACTGGACTGAACCAGAGTTTATTTTCTGTATCAGTGTGTTCAGAACCAACAGAACCAACAGAACCAACAGAACCAGTGACTGGTGGACAGTTGAACTGGAGTCTGATGGACCMTGACTTCATGATCTAATAAGGTTGRTTTTATAAAAGAGATCTGAAATTCTCCTCTCTTTGAAAGAACAAGTTCCTGAAASTGAAACCGGGCCCGGTTCTTGTTGTTAGACTGGGTTTTTTAAAAAAAGAAGTACTGAAGGAACTTCTGCAGGAACCATGGAGCTGAAAACTGTTTATTCTGTCATCAGATCCGACAGTTCCTCTTTAAATGTGTTGGTTTCAGTTTGTAAGTTTTAGGATCAGAACTTACAGCAGTGATGATTGACAGGTTCTGTGTTAATATAACATATAATTATAACAGAACCTGGGTTCTGTTATAATTATATGACAGCAAACGGGGAGACGGTTCTACAACATTATTCTACAACTAAATTTGACRTGATCAGAAAGTTTAAATAGAACTGATCCAGATCTTCATCTGGACCTGTTTTAATGAAAGGTTCTGACCCAGCCTGACGGTTATTGATGAGGAGACAATAAATGATCAGTATTGATGAGACTCACCAGAAGAAGAGGCAGAATGATGAACCTCCAGCTGTCTGACAAACTTCTCTCTGCAGCTTCAAGTTTCCTCTCTGCGGTCAAAGATCCTCTCTGAGACAGACRCCTCACTCCGCACAGCCACCAGGTCCAGCAGTAAGCGTCGGGATGGATCCACAGAAACCTGTCGGAGTGAGGCCTCCTGTCTGTGTTTTCTGCTCTGTGTGTCAACCTGCTCACTTTAAACCACTTCCTGTTTCACATCAACTCCCAAAACCTTTTCTAAAGACAGAAAGAGACTGAGTCAGAAAACCTGCAGACTTCCTGTGGATCTGTGATGTCTGACAGAACAGAACACGTAGAAGAGCAGGATGAAACATTCCTCTGTTGCTGTTAGAAGTTAAAGCTGCTTCAGTCAAACTACAGTCTGTAGCGCCCCCTGCTGGTCCATCTCCCTCCTGCGTCACATGTCAAAACTGAAAATAATAATAATAATAATAATAATAACAATAATAATAAAATAAAAATAATACAATAAACAACTGAGTTGGTAAAGCTAAAAGCAGA
>NW_013952760.1:440816-441921 GCF_001266775.1 Austrofundulus limnaeus | reverse complement strand
CTTCGTTACAGTACTTAAGTAGTTTTTTGAGGATTTGTAATTTTACCAATTATTTTTTAAATAGCTACTTTTATTTCATTACATTTTAAAGCTAAAATTTATACTTTTACTTCTTTACTTTAAAATATAACACATATAGTTACTTGTTACAAAGTTAAATCAGTTTGAACTCATCATGAAAGTTGGTTCTGCTCTAAAAAATGAAGTSTTGAATTTACTCAACAAAGTCATGTCAGCTGGCTCCACTGAGCTACTTTTACTTTTACTTTCCCAGTTTTTGTGAACAGTTTTATGACTTTTACTTGAGTAGTTTTCTCATCAGTAAAATTCATTTTTACCAAACTCATTTTCTGTTCATGTAATTTTACTTTTACTTTGTTATTTTTCTCAAGTACTTTATAGACCTGTATCTAAAACAGGCTGATCAAACCAGCTGTAGAAAAACAAGACACACTTCAGGAGAACACTGATTATTTGAAAGAATTGAAAATAAATCAAAGTATTTGAATGGGGAAAATATCTGTAGATAATTTTAAATATTGTGAAAAGTATAAAAGTTACAAACCCCCACCCCACATTCATCAGCTGAACTTTTGCAGTAYTTATCAGCTACTGAAACTCTACAGAGGAGATTTAAGGTTAATTCATAATTATTTTATAAACAGTTTAAAAAGCAGTTAATTAGGACACRGTTCTCCTTCTGACCACCAGGGGGCAGCACAAACAACCGTCGTCATGGAAATGGTTTGTTTCYCCCGAGCAGTGACTGAACTCACCTGAACAAGCAGCAGCACGAACAGGGTTTTTATCCTTTAAAAGGTGAGCAGAGACCTGATCCAGTTGTCTTTAAAATTTACCTGCCTTAGTTTCTTTATTATTATTGTTTATTTATTTATTTATTTTGGGTTGAAGTTAGCGGGTGATGCTAAACTTAGCTTCCTGTTTCAGYTTCCGGTTCGACCTGTTGGTAAAGTGTGCCCACACTGCACTGAAAGTACTGATAAACAAACAAAAATAACATTTTTACTTGAGTAAACAAAAACAAGTGTAGATTTTAAAATCACCTGTTCCCCTTAGCAAAAGTAGTAGATGCAAGAAACCATAA
>NW_013952760.1:433366-440752 GCF_001266775.1 Austrofundulus limnaeus | reverse complement strand
TTGGTTGGTTGGTTGGTTGGTTGGTTGGTTGGTTGGTTGGTTGGTTGGTTGGTTGGTTGGTTAGTTGGTTGGTTGGTTGGTTGGTTGATTACCTCTTGCAGATTCTGTGGGGAGTTGGGATCCTTTGGGTCCAGCTGAGTTTTGGGTCCTGGGACCCCCTGCTTCTGAGGATGCTGGGAACACAAACAGGAAGTTAACTCTGGTAGAAAACAGTCATCTGGACCAGCTCATGGTCGTTTCGTACCGGTACGAAGACGGCGTCGTTGTCGTCTTCGTGCCCGTCCACAGGATAGTCCTCCTTTGGAAGAAGGGGCTTCAGAAAGTCAAAGAACAGAAAAGTTCTCAATTAATCCACAAACGTTTTCATCCAGAAAAACTGTCCAGGTATTAAAACGAACTGAAACTGATTATTTATTCTTCAGTCGAGCCACAAAAGGGGCATCTTTTTAGAATTTTAAAGAATTTGAGGTGTTAAACTAAATCCACTCAGAGCCATGAAGACAGAAACATTTATTCTGGACTCCCCTGATTTTAAATTAGATGTAATTCAAGATTATAAGCCCAACTTCAGTGATTTAAATAATATATAATAATATGTAATAATCCAGGATTAAGTCAGGATCATACAACATCTTCATGGTTCTTCCTGTTGGCTGTGGACCCAGGTGGGGACGGTGGGCCCAGCGGTTCTGGGACAGTCCAGGATGTGGCTCCTGTGTTGGGATTGTAGAAGTAGATTTTCCCTGAAGCGTCATCCAGCAGCTGCTCCCACCCACTGGAGCCCTGRCAGGAGGGAGGGGACGTGAGCGGGCGGGACACCCAGGACTCTGAGGTTCTGTCAGAGAGGACGGGTTCTGGTACCTGAGGGGAGGCCTGGGACAGCGGACTGGACGGGTCCATGTCTGCGGGGGATGTAAGGCCTCGGTGGTCAGTCCAGGTGATCTGTCTGCTCACAGGATGGTAATAATACGGCCTCCCGCTCTCCGGGTCAGTGAGCACCTGCACAGGTTACAGTTTACTGACAGTTTCTCTAGAAATGGTTCCAGGTGTAATGTGCTGGAGTGCCTTTGAGCAAAGCATCGCCTCAGAAACACCTGATCTCTTTGGTTCAGAACCGGATCGGTTTCCATCTGATCAAACTTTAATGATCTGAGTGGAACATGAACACAGCTCAGAGACTTTAAACCAACTATCAGAAACACATCTATAATCAGAACTTTATCTTGTTATTTTATTTTCTTTAAATGTTTCATTTTTATGTGTTTTTATTTAACTGGGTCAAATAGATCAAAGATATTCGGTTAAACTAATCCTAACAATGAGGAACTGCAGATCTGGTTCTGTAACTTAATCCAGTGTTTCTGACTCTGGAGTCCGAGGTCCTCTTACCTGCCATCCGTCTTGTAGGCTGACAGGAGAGGCGGGGCTTATCATGCTGGAGGAGGAGCTTGAAGGTGATGGGGTGTGGCCTAGCGCTGTTGGGGCGGGGTTTGGAGGAGGAGAGGAGGAAATCAAGATCTGCGGCTGAGGGGTTTTCTTCAGGGAGGAGACGTTGGCATAAATGGACGAGCTAGAGTTGAGCGAGCTTTGGTCCTACAGAGGGACAGAGAGACAAAGAACATTTAAAGACCCGGTCCAACGTGTCTGACTCTTGGTCCAGGCTGTGGTTCTGTGGTGGAGAGCACCACACTCCACCTCCTTACTGAGCTCCACTGCCCTCTAAGGTCTCAGTCGGACCTCGATTGGACCTGAGTTGGACCTCAGTCAGACCGTTACCTGTTCATGTCGTCAGGAGGATCAAACCTAAATCTGATGCTCAGAAGGAGCTGCAGAGAGGTTCTGTTCTCACAGAACAATAATCTGTCTGGTTGGGCCGAGCCGCGGGCCAACAGGAAGTGCTCCTCCCATGCTGTATAAACACACACACACACACACACACACACACACACACACACACNCACACACACACACACACACACACACACACACACACACACACACACACACACACACACACACACACACACACAGAAGTAATGACTCCTGTTTAACTACAGAGTGACAGCCTGAACGTCTCCTTCAGTTTTAATCAGAAGAACATTAAAATCCTGCCAGGATGAGAGTGATGATGAAGTTTAAAGTCGGATTATAAAGTCAGATTATAACCCGGCTCCTGATCTCACTAACCTCTCAGAACTTTGTTTCTGCAGATTATGATCATTTTGTGTTGCGTTCACTGACCTCTTCAGAAACCCTCCCTCTCAGCTTCTGGCCAGGGGCTCAGAGTTAACGTGATGAAGAGCTGCGTACGACCGGCCCAGTTCCTGGTTCTGGATCTGGAGTTTGTGTCGGCGCAGCTCATCAATAAGTGACTCGGCTCTCACGTGAACCTGATCGGACCTGGTCTCAGTTWTCCCTCTCACTGAATCTGCTCAGAAGCGGTGTGCTCTTTGAAACTGGACTTTAATCAGACCCTGACCCTGCAGCTTCACACACAACATTTATTTCAGGTTTAATTAGAGCTGGAACACAAAACACTTACCCATAATGCACCTGTCTTTGTCTCAGAGTCACTGAAACAGTTGTTGCATAACATTCCATCAGGAAACATCTCAATCTGGTTCTGATCTCATCTGGGTCTCATGCTGTCAGACTGAACATCTTGTCTGCAGCTTTTAGCCCCGCCCTCTTTCTTTAGGCAGTGGGTGACTACGCCTCCTGTTTATGAAAGCTGTTGCTCCACCCCTTTCTAACGATAACCCCGCCCCTCTTTGACAGACGATTCATCAGTTTTCTTTATAACACAGATCAGATTCAGTTTGAACTTGATGTCTTAATCCACATCAGTCTAAAAACTCCTGGAATCTTTTCAGAGTCCTTCACCTGCAGACAGATAAACTTTTCACCAGAACCAGAACCTGTCCTTACAGACACCTGGAGTCTATTCCAAAACTCCTGGATTCTTTGTAGTAAAACTGGAGCTTCTTTTTTATTTACCTGGTGTAATTATCAAAACCATCTTCTACATCCCTTTCTGAACCCTGAAGCTCTTCTGGAGAACCACTGTAGCCTCGACATCCTCTTCAAAGAACATTATACATTTAAATATACATGCAGAAAACTTTCTGAAAGACTCTTAATGACCTCCAGAGGTTCCTGTCTGAGTCCTGAACATCATCTGAAGTTCAAAAAGGTTTCTAAAAGACCAACAGAACTTCAAGCCATCTTCTGTTGGACCTGTAGTATCTGGACTCTCACAGATCCCTTTGAGTGTCAGCTTTCTTAACAAACCTTTGATGTTTTTAAACTTCAAGGATTCTTGTCATGAAAAGATTCTCCATGAGAGGACGTGAAGACCATTCCACCACTTGCTGCAGACACAMAGGTGGTCCTGTAAACACAACCCGCTGGTATCGGTGGGATCAGCTCCTTGGGGAGCTGCAGTTTGAGCTTCCTGTGTTCAGAAAGCTTCTGACAAACAAACCACAAAAACACTGAAATCAGGCTGCTAAAACTGGGATATTCTTCTAAGTTTCTCTCTGAGAAGTCCATCAACAACCCACGGCTAGATTTTATCACAAGATGTGAAGAAACAGGCCATCTCCTCTGCTGCTAAAGGTCTGTTACAGATGTTAGACTGATAACAGCTGGAAATTAAGTTCCAATGAGGTCAAGACAGAACAATGCTGCCACCTCCTGTTCCTCAACAGGAACCAGTGAACTACGAGGGACCATGGATCAGAGCTACATGTTCTCCTGATTTATTTGTGTTGCCATTTATACCCCCAATGACCAGTTCTTATCATGGATACCCACCAAAGACCAGGTATTAACATGGATATCCCCCAATGACCAGGTCTTATCATGGATATCCACCAAAGACCAGGTATTATCATGGATATCCCCCAATGACCAGGTATTATCAAGGATATCCCCCAATGACCAGGTCTTATCATGGATATCCCCCAATGACCAGGTCTTATCATGGATACCCACCAAAGACCAGGTATTGTCATCAATACCCCCACTGACCAGGTCTTATTATCAATATCCCTCAATGAACAGGTCTTATCATTAACTCCAATGACCAGGTCTTATCATGGATACCCACCAAAGACCAGGTCTTATCATGGATACCCACCAATGACCAGGTCTTATCATCAATGCCCCCTTAATCACCAGGGTTAGTGAAGAAAGTCAGAGTACATGAATCTGTTTAAAACAGCCTGTTTGAGTTTGAGTTAAAGTTTAAGTTAAAGTAAAACACTGGGCCACCATGTAACACAACTGGACATCAGAACCAACAACCTGAGGAGATCTGCTGCTTTCAGCTTTACAAACTAATCTTCACCTAAATTCAAGAGAAGAGACAAAAAAAGAATAAAAATAGAAAAAGGTTAAAGATGTTTAATGTTAAAGCTGAGAATGTTTAACTAAAGCTGCGTGTTCCCAGCTGGGAGTTCCCTTTAAACTTTTACCACAAGACCCGATTCAGTTACAAACGGGTCAGACTGGTTCTGGCACACACACATACAGGCGCTGGCTAATGGATCAGTTCTCCTATTGACCAGCAGGTGTCGCTGCAGCGCTGCAACTTTCACAGTTTCCTGTGTGACCCTGATCATTTCCTGTCAGCAGTGACATCACCAGGACCAGAACCGGGCCATGAACCAGAATCATCGAACATCTCTGATAAATATTTTTCTTTTTAAAGTTGGATTAAAAAATGTATCACGTTTATCATTATTAACAATAATAATATAATTCAACTGATAATCATAAATAAATTAAACCTGTTCAGGTTCTGCAGCCTGAGGTCAAAGGTCAGCTGTTTGTTTCTGCTCTGAGGGGAAAAAGAGGAAACAGCTTTTTCTGTTTCCTGTTTCCTATCTGTGCTGCAGGAAGTTGGTCGCTACACAAGGCTTTTATTTTGTAGGAAGACCAGGGGCCTCTGAAATCTGACTGAACTTCAGAAAAAGAAACAAACTTGGATCTCGTTATATCACCAGCACCTTTCAGAACCGGGAACAAAATAAAGACCTTAAACGTTCTAATTCATTTGATGTAAATAAATAAGGTTCTAAATCTGCAAGAATTTCAACATCCAACATTTAACCTCCTGTTCAACCACCAAAACAATCAGAACCGATCCAAAACCACACTGGACCGGACCGGGAATCTCTGGAACAGACAGGAAACAGACCCTGAACACAACTGCTGCCTTCAGGGACTTCAGTCTCCGCCAGGATGCATTCAAGGACAACACTGAGTTCTGGTAGAAACACCTTCATGTTCTGGTTCTGAACTGACGACACGGATTCGGACCGATGAACATGTTTTACATTTATCCTGACGCCACATTCTGACCCGGTACAGGACCGAGATTCAGGATCAGAACCTTTCAGATATCTGGAGCACAGGTTCTCTTGTCCTGGGAGGGGTCTTGGGGTGTCTTACCTGTTTGGTGGGTGGGGCTGCCAGTGTGGTGGGCGGAGCTTCAGGAGGAGGAGCAGCAGGAGGAGGTGGCGCAGGTTCAGACGGTGCTGCTGGGTTCTGCTGTTCTGCATGCAGAGCCTCCAGGTCCAGGTTCAGRTCCAGGATGGACTCATAGATGTGGTGAGAGTCTTCCTCTCTCCGTGACTCCTCCTCCTCCTCACCGCTCTCTGAGCTCGTCTCTTCTTCGGCCATCTCTTCCTCCTCCTCCTCTTCCTCCTCCGGCTCCTGTTTGGCCTGGTGACCCTCGGCTGGGGAGGACTTGTTGTTCTGGAGGGGAACCACCGGGGTCACAACTGGGATGGGCTGGTTCTGGAGCCGGGTCATAGTCCGAGGATCAGCAGGACTGAAACTTGGAACTCGGGGTTTCCCAGACTCTGAATGGTCCTCCAGGAGACTCGCAGGGTGAGGTGACTTTTTACTGTCGGCCATGTTTGTAGTCCCACAGGTGTTTGGCTGCTTCTTGCTGTCAGCCATGTTTGTAGTTCCAGTAGTGTTTGGCTGCTTTATACTGTCGGCCATGTTTGTAGTCCCACTGGTGTGAGGCATCTTCTTGCTGTCGGCCATGTTTGTAGTCCCACTGGTGTTTAGCTGCTTTTTACTGTCGGCCATGCTTGTAGTCCCACTGGTGTTTGACTGCTTCTTGCTGTCGGCCATGTTTGTAGTCCCACTGGTGTTTAGATGCTTTTTACTGTCGGCCATGTTTGTAGTCCCACTGGTGTGAGGCTGCTTTTTACTGTCGGCCATGTTTGTAGTCCCACTGGTGTTTAGCTGCTTTTTACTGTCGGCCATGTTTGTAGTCCCACTGGTGTGAGGCTGCTTTTTACTGTCGGCCATGTTTGTAGTCCCACTGGGAGCTGTGATTCCAGCCTCAACAGAACCAGCAGGAGGGTTTCCTTGGACCCTCGATGTTAACCCCATGTGGCTCAGGTCTGGTAAGTCCATTGGTACTCCGAAGGTGGACATGCGGTTTTCATTCTTCTGGTTCCGGTTTGAGACATTGGGTCTGAGGCGGATCAACATCTCATCACTTTGTTTGGTTTTGGTCCCAGTGGGTTCCTCCAGTGGCTTTGGAACTGGGACGGGAACGGGGACTGGAGCCACCACAGGGTGCAGCACAGGTTCTGGACCGAGTGGGTCGGCGAAGTCCAGCGGGGACGGGAAATYGGGGGGAAGCTCCTTGACGTACTTGGCTGGGATGTAGAAGGACCTGGAGCTGCGGTCGTCCCGGACCTGCCACCAGTGGTCGTTGGTCTTGGCCAGCAGGACGTAGCGCTCGTTGGGTTTGATGGAGACCAGAACCCCATCCCGACCCTCGTACTCGTACTTGAACTCCACCAGGACCAGACCCAGACCTGAAAGACAAGAGGTTTGTTACAGAATGGTCCAGGTTTTATTTTGGGGAGAACTCAGTTGTTTCTGGAGACTCTGGAGGTCCAGTGAGATCAGAACTTGGATCAGAACCTCTGAGGTCCAGCTGAGTCCAGACAGAACTTAAACTCTCACCTCTGCTCAGCAGGGAGGAAGTCGCTGCCATTTTAATGACCCTGTGCTCCTCAGGCCCCGCCCCCTCAGGTAGATGACTCTGAAGGTGAGGGGTCAGGGGTCAGCCCTGATTCTCATCCACCTGAAAGAGAAAATAAAAACACAAAATCAACAAAAACAAACAACAACTGATTCAGTCATGGAGAAGTTTTATTTATTTAATAGTATCATCAATAAATTAGTATCAGGAACAACTGAATGCAGAAAAACTACTTGTCGCTATAAAACAAGCTATTTATTTAGATCATCAGGCCACGCCCCCAAACAATATTAAAGGGATCCCTGATTAGTTGTAACATTAGACTTTATTTGATAAACATTTATTTTAACTGTAAAATAAAGACTGTA
>NW_013952760.1:431522-432969 GCF_001266775.1 Austrofundulus limnaeus | reverse complement strand
CCCCCCCCCAGCACAGGTGTTTGATGTAGATGGAGACTTTCTGTTTATTTTTAGGGCAAATTTATCACAAAGTAATAAAAACTATTGGCAACAATACCAATCATTTGTCTTTAAATAACCAGACTCTTAGCTTTTCATCTATCTATTGACTTCTATTGAAAAGCTGATTCTGCCGTGATCCAATCTGCTTTTAATTAATTTATTAAATTGATCTGAATACAGCAAGCATTTTCAACAAGAGTGACATAAATCATGATTTTATTGACTGGAATTGACATAATTGGGTTATTTTCCCCCAATATAAACCTAGAAAATTGCAAAATGCAAAACACTTTAAAGTTCTGGATCTAGATTAATTTACATCCATTTCCAACAATAAATCTGACTACTTTATTGTTTAATTAAAGTATTCAACGTTTGGTTTATTGTTGAGAAGGTAAAGGAAAAATATTTTTGGCCCTCATGTCCTTCTGACTTTATGATTTTGGCCCACGTGACAAAATGTTTGGACATCCCAACAACAGAACTGTTGTGATTCACATCTGCTCACATCTCACCTTCATCACCGTCACTCACTTCTCTTTAGTTTGTCTGAAAAACTCCTCCATTAAGTCCAAGTTGTTCTAAACTCTGTTGCTGGTATCGTCAGCAGRACCCCCTCCATCTGTCACATGACACCAGTCCCACTGCAGCTTCACTGGTTTCCTGTTAAATATCACATCATCCACAAGATCCTGCTTCTTTCATCTCTCCTCTGTATATTTATTAACTTCTCCATGATTAAACTCCCACCTGTAACCTTAGATCCTCCTCTTACTCATCGTTCCCTCTGCTCACCGGACCACCATGAGGTCAGGATCCTTCAGCCGCTCGGCCCCCCCGTCTTTGGATCCCTCTGCCTCAGGACTTTTTCAGATTCCATTATCATCTTAAATCTCATCTGTTTATTAAAGCTGTACCAGTAGAACCATTCATCTCTGATGACTTAAATGACTGGTTATTATTTATTGTTGGAGCTTATTTATTTGCACAGTTCTATTCTGTTATTTTATTGTTTTTATTGTTTACTGTTCTGTGATTTTATTGTTGACCTCAGTGGGTGAGAGGCACCTATAAATAAAAAGTATTGTTATTAGAATATAAAATAGAAAACACTGATACAGTGCAGTGTGCTCGGTGTAGCGTGTTGGGATCAGGCGTGTTCTGACATGAAGCTCAGATCTGTTGTTGCTGCTGATGTTCGAGGAAAAACTCTGAAATCTGAGTCGGTCTCTGATTTACAGACTCTGACCTCCTACTGCCCTGAAACCATGAAATCAGCCGAACCAAACAGAGAAACTGTCCATCTTACCAAGTTTTAAAACCTTATATCAGCCAAAAAGTCTTTTTCATCTTGTTTTCAGACTGATTTACTAAACAAGAACTGATTGTGTAAGAATAATCATCT
>NW_013952760.1:424093-427811 GCF_001266775.1 Austrofundulus limnaeus | reverse complement strand
AAATACTTGATTTGACTCAATTTTGTCTTATTTCAAGAATCTTACCAAGTAAAATTTTCTTACTCCACTGGCAGAAATATTTGACTTAATTTGAGTCAAATTTTCAGAAGACTTTTTTAAAAGACTTTTTGACTGATATAAGAGTTTAAAACTTGGTTAGATGGACAGTTTTTGCAGTGTAGTAGCTGAGAGTCATCCCTTCACACATCACCAAGCTCTCTGTTTAAACACAGGCCAGCTTAAAGTCTGTGTCCACTACAGGACCGAGGGCTGGTCTCCCTCCATCTGTCCATCAGTGATGTCAGAGACTCAACAGGTGAGTTTCAGGTGTGATGTTGGAATGTAGCCGACAAACCTCACATTTCTCTCTGTTTGCCTGTGGAACTCAGCCACTCCCACCCACTGGCCTGGTATGTGAAACACACACACACACACACACACACACACACACACACACACACACACACACACACACACACACACACCACAAAATGAACAGAGCTGTCAATCATCAAACAGAGGTCAATGGTTTGTGGCAGCAGCGTCAGCCAATCAGACCGGAGCAAACATTTAAAGACAAAGTTCTTTCAGAGAACCGTCTCTGAGAACCACACGGCGCTTCGCGTGACATCACCGGGCCAGCAGCCAATCACAGCGGAGCGTCTGTGAAGGCAGCTCAACCTTTACCCTGTGGCTGAGTGTGGGTGTGGTCCCGTTCAGAAATAACTGAGCTCAGGTTGTAAATCAGTCAGATGGCTCAGCCAACACAACGCCGCAGAGCAAACAAATGTTTACAGGAATGTATGAAGCTCTCAGCACACGCAGAGGATACGTGTTAGTGTGACAAACACGCTAATAAACACGCTAATAAACACACTAATAAACACGCTAATAAACACGCTAATAAACACACTAACAACACGCTAATAAACACGCTAATAAACACACTAACAACATTTAAAGGAACATACAGAAACACTGCACACACAGACACACAAATCATCCACAAACTACATAAATAAAAAGATAAATCCTCAAAAAGAAAGTTTATAATTTAGTCAGAAAACCTCTGGTCTGACCCCAGAACCCTCTGAGACCAGTATGGTGTCTCCATGGACCTGGTCACCACCTGAAAACCTGCTCATGTATCTGACGGAGCAGAAAATCCATCAGAACCTGATCCACCTGTGAAACCTGAGCCTRGACACGCTGCTCCTCCTCTACAACCTTTCATTAAAAATATAAGACCTGTTCTGGGACACGAGGATCTGTAAACCAGACGGGACATCTGAACCCTCAGAAGGACCAGCAGAACCTGTAAAGAACCCATCAAACCTCCTGAAGATCTGCAGAATTTATCAAATACCTTTTGAAGTGACTTCAAACACAGCTGGGTCTACATAGCATCTAAACCTGGTCCAGGACTTCCAAGACCTCAGAGAACAATCAGCACCAGYTTTATGGTCCAGTCAGGGTCCAGCACACCCCTGAAGGACTTGTGTGGCCAGTTCTGTGATCAGCAGGAACAGGGATCTGAGTTTCAGACACTGCTCATTTATTGTTTATTAGCTGATYGTTGTTCAAAGTTCAAGGCCTGTAAACCTGTCAGTTACCATGGCAACACTGTGTAACTGATGTGGAGCCAGTCCTCTGACATCCAACCAGGTTCACCTCTCAARGACCTGGATCTGGTCACCAGATTCAGGTTCAGACATCTCTGATGGATCCCCTCAAATATAAACCCACTGAAAGGACCCCTCTGAAAAACCTGACACACAACAGGGAGTAAACCTGACACACAACAGGGAGTAAACCTGWCACAYAACAGGAAGTRAAYCTGACACACAACAGGGAGTAAACCTGACACACAACAGGGAGTAAACCTGACACACAACAGGAAGTAAACCTGACACACAACAGGAAGTAAACCNTGTACCATCTTCTGACCATGTCGACCCCTTTATGACCACAGTGTACCATCTTCTGACCATGTCCACCCCTTTATGACCACAGTGTACCATCTTCTGACCATGTCCACCCCTTTATGACCACAGTGTACCATCTTCTGACCATGTCCATACCTTTATGACCACAGTGTACCATCTTCTGATTATACAGTTTCAGTTAGTTATCGTTTTTTTCTTTTTTATTACAGTTTTTATTTATTTTAGTTAACTAATATGTTTTTTTATTTCAGTTTTTGTTATTTAGTTAGTTTTAGTTAACTATAATAACGCTGCCCCACACCTGACCAGACTCAGCCACAACCCTTCGGCTCATCAATCCACGTCCCTCTTCATGCTCCTCTGTACCTGTCCACCTCAGTCAGTTCTACAGCTGCTCCAACTGTTTCTCATCCTTGTAAATAAACTTCCTGTCACTGATTTCACCTCCCCTGAGAGATCTGGGTCAGGAGCCATGACAAAAATGAAGACTCAGTCTAAAAAGTTTTAATGCTTTAATAACGTTTCATGTTTCTGCAGAACTAATTTTGTTTCCATGTTTTTATGGTAACTTTTATTTTTCAAGGATTTTTCCAGGTCTGGAATCTGCGTAAAGGAATTCCAGGTTGTTGTTTTTTTTTTCAGGATGACAAAGATTTTTTCTATATTTGACGCCTCACTCTGACAGAAATCTGAGGAACAAACTCTGGTACAAAGATTTTTTTCTAGTTTTGACGCCTCACTCTGACAGAAATCTGAGGAACCAACTCTGGTTCCTGACACATCTGTCCTCAGTGTCCTCCCCTCTGTCCCCCTCTGGTGGTGGGCCTCAGTTCCTGCGCTGCTCCTGGTCTTTCCTCCTCTGTTTTTCTTTCTGTTTCTCCAGTTTGTCCAGAGCTTTTCTCTCCTTCTCTGCCACCGTTTGCACGTCTTTGATGCGACGCTTCAGAGCACTGCGGTCGGACGAACTGAGCACACCCAGACCCTGCAGAGGACGAGAAGACAGCAGAGACCATGCTGACAGGTTTCCTCTCAACATGACATCCTAACCCAGAGTTAAAGTCAAATGGTTTGGCATCAACATCATCAACTTCGTCATCACCTTCAGCTTGCTGCCATCCATCTGCAGCAGCTGCTCTCCATCGATGTCTTTGGCGCTGAACTCGGGGATGTACTGGTCCATGTGGAGACTTCGGAGCCACTGACAGACCTGCTGAGTCGTCCAGGAGGAGACCGAGGAGGAGGAGGAGGGTGGAGAGGGCTCATCACAGGGCTGAGGAYGAAGAGGAGATGATGATGAAGCCTGTTAAAACTTCACTTAGTAGATCAATTCTGGGGCTTTACCTCGTCAGAGGACTGGGACAGGGTGTGGTATGGGTGGGAGGATCTGGAGGAGTTTGGAGGAGGAGGAGAGGCAGAGGAGGAGGTGTGAGGAGGAGAAAACTCCTCACTGAGAGCTGACTCCTGCAGGAGACACGAGGAACAGATGATCAGTAAAAACAATCGTCTGAAGAGAGATCTTACTTTTATCATGACTGAATAATTCAGAACTTTTAGAAACTCTTTCAGCTCTCAGAACATCTTCAACAAAAACATGAAGATGTTTTATCTTCATGCTGAGCCTCTAAATATAATCAGTTCATGTAAAATTACTTTGTATAAAATCACTTCAATTATCACCATTTCTATCATATTTGCTACGCAGGATTCTGTGACCTATATTTTATCAATGTGATCAATATTTTTCCTCAAAAACCTGTTGTTTATCATTTGAG
>NW_013952760.1:422087-423793 GCF_001266775.1 Austrofundulus limnaeus | reverse complement strand
CATTTGAAAACACATTTTGGCTATTTTCAAAGTGGTTCCTAATTATAATCTCTACGCTGTACTGACTAAATATTTACGTGTTAGATGTCAAAGAAAATTGAGGAAGAAGAGAGAAAAAAGAAAGTAATAAAGTGTCATCAATATGATAATAGATGGCATTTTTTAAAAAGTTTAAGGTACATCTGTGCCTGAACAAGGACAGAAACTGTTTATGAAGTGAAATAAATGGCTGTAAAAAGTTCATTGTAAAAAACAACAACAAAGAATTAAACTTCCTAGAGTGTTCTAAACTTGTTAACAGTTCTGGGCAAACCTGTTTTTTGTTTCTTAATTTAACTTTGTTGTGAGAAAAATGTTACCAAAACAGCCCAGTGTATCAGATTTGATACAAAAAAYATATCATAAACAAAGTGATGTGACAAAAAAAAATTGGGGGGATTTGTTTAAATATCAGTTCTAAAAAATGTGAGTTTTCTGACTGTTTTTAAAGGGTCAGGCTTTAAAGGGCCAGAATCAGTCCATATAAAATCAGTTCATAAGTTTCAGTGTAGTTTTAATTTTTATATCATCTGACGTATAACATTAATTTGACTTACCGACACATTTTGTTTATAAAACTTTAGAAATTTTGTTTTCTAGGTTTCTAATAAAAACCTGGAAAATTTAAATTAAAAACTCAGAGGACCTGGGAGCGGGACTTGCGGGGCCTCTGGGGGCCCAGTGGGGGGATTTTAGGGGAGCAAGGAGGAGTCCCAGAGGACGAGAATGATCCTCGACTTTCAGTGAACCAGGAGAAGGAGACGAAGGATCCAGAAGAGCGAGACGGACTATCAGACGGCTCTCTGAGGACAGAGGACAACATTGGGACAAGAAACAATCAAAAATCAGTTTAAGGACATTTTCTAGTCAAAATGGAGCAAAGTTCTGGATTTGTTCATCATGGACYCACCTGCTGCCAACAGAGAGTCTGTTAGATTTATCTTTCCTCACTCTGATGTAGGAACGTCTGAGGGTCACCCTGAGGGCACACAAAGGAAATATTACAGACAGAACCACTTCAAACTGACCCAAACTAATCCTGAACCACTTCAAACTGACYCAAACTAATCCTGAACCACTTCAAACTGACCCAAACTAATCCTGAACCACTCCAAACTGACCCAAACTAATCCTGAACCACTTCAAACTGACCCAAACTAATCCTGAACCACTCCAAACTAACACAAACTGAACCTGAACCAGTCCAAACTGACCAAAACTAATCCTGAACCACTTCAAACTGACCCAAACTAATCCTGAACCACTCCAAACTGACCCAAACTAATCCTGAACCACTTCAAACTGACCCAAACTAATCCTGAACCACTCCAAACTAACACAAACTGAACCTGAACCACTTCAAACTGACCCAAACTAATCCTGAACCACTTCAAACTGACCCAAACTAATCCTGAACCACTCCAAACTAACACAAACTGAACCTGAACCAGTCCAAACTGACCAAAACTAATCCTGAACCACTTCAAACTGACACAAACTGAACCTGGACCAGTCCAAACTGACCAAAACTAATCCTGAACCAGTCCAAACTGACCAAAACTAATCCTGAACCAGTCCAAATTGACACAAACTGAACCTGAACCAGTCCAAACTGACCCAAACTAATCCTGAACCACGTCAAACTGTCCCAAACTAAACCTGAACCA
>NW_013952760.1:420219-421502 GCF_001266775.1 Austrofundulus limnaeus | reverse complement strand
TCTCAGGTGTTTCTCAGGTGTTTCTCAGGTGTGTCTCAGGTGTGTCTCAGGTGTGTCTCAGGTGTTTCTCTGGTGTGTCTCCAGGTGTGTACCTTCGCTGTCTGGCCTCCTGTTCCTCCTCATGTAGACAGGTGAGCTGTCGGAGGAGGGGTAGGATTTAGATGGTGAACTGCTTGGTGTCACCAGCGCCTCTTGAGACGTGGCATTGGTCAGCTGAGTGTACCGCCCCCGAGGGTGAGTAACCAATGACGCACCTCCATCCTCAGGAGAGCGTCGTACCTGAGACATCAAGGTTATGTAGGTCAAAGATCTTGTAATAGTTTTGTCTTTATAAACCATTTAAACTTGAGTTCTGGCCTCTGATTGGTCTCACCAAGGAGGTGTCAAAGGAGAAGGCGGGGCTTCGAGATGACACCAATAAATCAGGTGTGGGAGAGGAACCTCTCCTGGGCAGGTGTAAAGGTGAGCGGGCGGACTGTACTGGACTGTCCTGCAATCAAATACACAGTCTGATCAGGAGATAGCTTCATATGAAACACATGAGGGTTCCAGAACCTTACCTTCCTGTCCAAGGTGTCGTCACCCTCTGTGGAGCTCACGCTGTCACGGTAACGGGACCGTGAGGGGCGGTGCCTACGTGTCTTGACAGACAGCTGGGCTCGACCTTTCTGGATGCTGTTGTCCAGCAGCTCAGTCTCTGGGACGGCCTCATTCAGRTCTGAAACAAAGACTGAACCATGGTTTAGTCTGTGGGTGCTCTGCTCCTGCTCAGTGTGCTCAGGTGTTTCCTTCAGGTGAGGAGGAAGAGGTGAGATGGATGGAGGACGGATGGTGGATGATGGATGATGGATGGAGGACGGATGGTGGATGATGGATGATGGATGGAGGATGGATGGATGATGATGGTTGGATGGATGATGGATGTTGGATGATGGATGTTGGATGATGGTTGGATGATGGTTGTATGGATGATGGATGTTTGATGGATGGATGTTTGATGGATGGATGTTGGATGATGGATGTTGGATGATGGTTGGATGATGGTTGGATGATGGTTGGATGGTGTTTATGGTTTAATGTAATGTGTTTATTGTAGTTTTATGAAACTCTCTCCTCTTCTGTGTTTTACTCTCAACCTGTTCTGTTCTCAGTTCAACAGTTGAGAAAAGACTTCTTAAAGACTGGATCAAATTATTGGGGGGGTCATGACCCTCGTAATCCCCCCCACACACACACACACACTCACACACACACAGACACACACACCACACAGACACACACAA
>NW_013952760.1:416379-417640 GCF_001266775.1 Austrofundulus limnaeus | reverse complement strand
GGTTGTTGTCAGGTTATTTACAGGTTGTTGTCAGGTTATTTACAGGTTGTTGTCAGGTTATTTACAGGTTGTTGTCAGGTTATTTACAGGTTGTTGTCAGATTATTTACAGGCTGTTGTCAAGTTGTTGTCATGTTGTTGTCAGGTTATTTGCAGGTTGTTGTCAGGTTATTTACAGGTTGTTGTCAGGTTATTTACAGGTTGTTGTCAGATTGTTGTCAGGTTTTTTACAGGTTGTTTTCTAGTTGCTGTCAGATTGTTGTCGGTTTTTTACAGGTTGTTGTCATGTCGTTGTCAGGTTATTTACAGGTTGTTGTCAGGTTATTTGCAGGTTGTTGTCAGGTTATTTGCAGGTTGTTGTCAGATTGTTGTCGATTTTTTACAGGTTGTTTTCTAGTTGCTGTCATGTTGTTGTCAGGTTATTTACAGGTTGTTGTCAGGTTGTTGTCAGGTTATTTACAGGTTGTTGTCAGGTTGTTGTCAGGTTATTTACAGGTTGTCAGATTGTTGTCAGGTTATTTACATATTGTTGTCATGTTATTTACAGGTTGTTGTCATGATTTTTTTTATATTTTTTCATGTTGTGAGTCATTTACAGTTTAGCATGAAAGGACAGGAAGCTGATGTGGGCTGAGATGCTCTCCCTCTGTCTTTCTGACACACAAACACACAAATACACACATAGACACACACAAACACACACACACACATTGCTATAAGAAACAGACACACAACGTTCCTGCAGGAAAACGCAGCGTCAGACACAAAAGGACGAAGATGTTTGACAGAAGAAGATGAAGAATGAAGAGGAGATGAAGGCAGTGATGATGAAGAGGGATGACACACACAGACACACACACAGAGAGACAGACAGATTACAAGTAAACAAACAAACACACAAACAGCTGCTCTCACCTCTCACTGCGCCTCTCTTTGATGTTGTCATGGCCCGTCTCCCTCTCCTCCCTCAGCCTCCAGCAGCAGCTGATGATGGAGGACCACWGCTCCCAGAGTTCCACGGGGCTCTGCTCAGGCAGAACACAGTGTGAAGCTCTGGCAAAGGATTCTGGGTAAYGTAGTTCCTTCCTCCCTCAGAGACTCTGGCTGGGCTGAAAAGTGTCTGCTGGGGAGCAGAGAGTGAATGCTGTTTCACAGCTACTCAGCAGAAACACTGCAGCCTCCAGCTGAACCAGCAGCTCCAAGGACAGCTGGGGAGGAGGGAGAGGAGGGAGGGGGGAGAGGAGGGAGAGGAGGGAGGGGGG
>NW_013952760.1:406786-413677 GCF_001266775.1 Austrofundulus limnaeus | reverse complement strand
ATCCAGATCAACACATACAATCAATAAATACATCAATAAATACTCAATACAGCAATAAATAAAAATATAAATAAACTGCAACTAGTTTTACCAACAATAAATACTGAAAAAAATTAAACTTTGACAGGAAACATTTTTTCAGATTAAAAGTCTGCTTTATGAGCACATGATGTTGATTAAACCACACAATGAGCTCACTTCCTGTTGATGCTTCAGAATAAAAGCTTCTGCTTCCTGTACAGGAAGGTTTGTGTAATAAAACAGTTTCATGTTTAAAATTAAACTTTAAAGTTATTCAACTGAACAAATCGTTATTTCTGAACATTTTTAAATCAGTCATAAATTATTATTAAATATTTGATCCTAATAAATAAATAAATTAATCTGATTAAATATAAAAACACCGACAAGGTTCTGATCTGAACCCTGGTCTCAGATCTTCCTCTGTCGGGTCACAAATGTTTTTATTTTCCAGAACCGGAGGGGAGCAGGAGTTCTGGCTGAGTGCGGAACGGGTCCAGACCTGCAGATCAGCCGGCAGATTCCTGGTGGTTCTGTAAACGTCCTGAGGCTGCTGATGCAGTCCTGCTGATCCGCAGAGATACGGCAGCCCGACGTGCCGGGACCCGGACCTGAACATCCAGGAAGCCTCTGAACCGATCCGGAGCAGAGACCGTGACGGGTCGGTTCTGGTGTTCCTCGCTCCATCTTCAGCTTCAGAGAGACGGACCTGATGGCTGGATCCAGTTTCTGAAGAAACAAGTCGTCAACCGTCCTCTTCATCAGAACCTTCAGAACCTTCAGGCCTGGTTCTGACAAGGAGCTGTTTTGTTGAGTCATTCTAAAACGTTAGTTTGTTTCAAAGAAAACAATCTGATCCGGATCCATGAAGATCCTTTGGTTCTGGTCCGATCCAGCACGTGGTCGTCCCCCGGTGGGCGGAGCTTAGCGTGCACCTGCAGCTCCGTAGGAGGGGAGGACTCTGAAGGTCCGGATCAGGTCATGACAGAAGGAGCGCAGCTGCGTCAGCGTTAGGTGGGCCGCCACCTGGACTCTGTAGCTGTCCTTTAGACCAGAGACCAGGTCCAGACTCGGGTTCTGATCCGAACCGTCGCCTTCGAGCTGAGCCACCTCCTTCATCTGAAACACACAGAGAGCTGTTAGCCAATCAGACGACTGGTCACCTGACCAGACATCAGACCGCGTGACGAGGACCTGCACCTTGTTGATGTGGGTCAGCAGGTCCCTGAGGTCCGACCTCAGGTCCTCCAGACCGCTCAGGCTGGTGGACAGAACCTCCAGCAGGTCCTGGTACATCTGAACGCCCGCCAACATGCGACTGACACACATGTCCTGTAGGGGGCGACACACACACACACCATGTTACAACATCACATCACCAGAGACCCCCAGAGACCCCACAGACTGACCAGAACCCCTCAGTCCCAGCAGAAACCTTCTGTCTACCTAAGAAACCTCTCAGAGACCCCCTAAGACCCCCAGAGACCCTCAGACTGACCAGGGTGAAGTGTGCTGACGGCTGCTTGAGGAAGGGGGACGCAGGGACCCCCAGGGACGGTTCCATCAGATGCAGGTTTGACGTCTGAGTGGACGAGTCCAGGCTGAGACCCTGAGGAGGACAGAACGCGGTTAAAACAGACGAAGAAGAGAAAGGAGGCGGAGTCTAGCAGAGCAGCCAATCAGGCGTGTGTACCTGGATGCTGATGGTGGCGCTGTGCGCCGCAGGAAGGATCTTCAGGATCTTCTCCACCAGGGCGTTCGCTCGGACCGCCGTCTCCTGGAACGCTGGCGGGAGGCTGGGGGTGGGCGCTGATTGGACCGAAGATGTAAACAGGAAGTGGCTCAGTAGGAAAACAGCTGGAAACAGGAAATGAGGTTTGGATTAACAGGAAGTACAACTCTTTTCAACAGTTTTAYAAACTCTTGATTTATTTTTGGTTTTTTGGCCCCACCAGGCTTCCATACWGACCCCCTCTCTCTGGGTCCACACCGGGGCTGACCCCCTGCAGGTTTTGTGTCACGTGTCTCAGGTGAGGACCTACCTGCCCAGGTGTCCATGTCTGTCAGGGGGGCGGTGTGTGTCCGTGTCTCGGCTCGTGTCCTCCTCGCAGCTCCGGAAGTTCGCTTTCAGCTTCCATTTGTGTCCGTGAGGAGCTTTTATGCGCGCGCTCAGCTCCGGGGTTTTCCATTGACGCCCCGAGTCAGACCAGAATCCCCAAGTTACGAAGTCTCTGAAAACCAGCCTGCGTCACGAGGAGGAGGAGGTGCGCAGAAGCAGCTGCGCAGTAACCTGACAGGTGAGTCACGTGACAGCACACCTTTCTGCTGAGACTGAAGTAAGAAATGTTTCTGTTTTAACTTTGATGTTTCAGTCAAATCTGAAAATATTCATTTTAGCTTCAAGATAATAGAAATGTATAAATTAGACTTTATTATTTTTGTTTGTGTTTGTTTTTATTGCACAGGTTTGGTTTTTAGGGTTTGTTTGATTTTAACTGAACAAAATTATATTTAGAGAAAAAATTGGGTTAAGATCAGGAAAATGAACCTTTTAGTTAATTAAACCTTTATTTTAGGTTTACATGTTGGAATCAGGTTAAACTTTTCTCAGGTTTACATAAAACAAACTTATTTATTAGGTTTAAGGGAAAAATACTTTTGATTTAGTTAAAAAACAAAGTCCTGATTGATGAACATTTGTCATGGAAATCGTATATAAATCATATAAAAGGTAAAACATCTGAAACAATTTCTGTGATAAATAGGGTAAAGTAAATATTAAATAAAAACATATTCTGTATAACTCACTTATTGTACCATGTATGAAGTATTGTGTGGATGTATGAGGTAATATCTGTAAACATATATACTGTTAGAGTTATTAATGGAGATTTCATACAAACCTGATATTTATAAAGATGAATCTACTGAAGCTTCATGATTTCATTGAGTAAAATATCTTAAAATACATGCAGTGTTGTAGAAAGTACCTCAAAGTGATACTTGAGTAAAAGTACAAGTRTCTTACCATAAAATTACTTTGGTAAAAGTTCAAGTCTCCTCTAAGAATATTACTTGAGTAAAAGTCTTAAAGTATCTAATGTGTTTTGTACTTAAGTATCGAAAATAAATTTCTGACATAAAATGTACTTAAGTATTAAAAGTAAAAGTATTGAGTAACAATGAGTGGCTAGACTTCCCAAAATGACATTTATTGGGAGGCGAGACTTTCAAAAAATGTTTTTCTAAAGGCCAAAATGGCTACAGTGTCATTTAAAAATGTTAATGTTAAAAATTTAGGATGCACTAATCTACCTGCTTCAGCTTATACTGTATATATATGCATATATATATATATATATATATATATATATATGTATGTATGTATATATGTATGAATGTATATATATATATGTATGTATATATGTATGTATATATTTATATATATATATACATATATATATATATATATATATATGTATATATATATATATGTATGAATGCCACAGACATCTTGGTACTAGGCTACATATAGTACTGTATATCTGCTATGTTCTGCTGGAGTGTGATTTGTGTTATTTGCAGCTGTGATGGACTGTGTACAGACTAGTACAGGATCATAATAATATATATTTATACTTCTCATCCAAACACAATTAAATTCACTCTATCCAGGAGGATAATATTTTTAACAACAAACTATAATAAAACAGGAGTAACGACTTTCTACTTCTTACCTTTTTGAAACATGTAATAAGTAGAAACTACAGATAACTCTGTAAAAATGTAACAAGTAGAAGTAAAAAGTASRCTGAAAAATAATTACTCAAGTAAAGTACTGATACCCAAAACTTCTACTTAAGTACAGTAAAGAAGTATTTGYAGTTAGTTACTTTACAACTCTGAATACATGTACAAAACCCGTAAAAATGTGTTCATATCCAAACCAGATTTATGAAAAGGAAAAGTATTTATAATTTAAAAGGTGTTTTGAAAAACATGGATTCAGAAAAGTGTTGATGGATCTCAGTGAATGTTTGTTTTGTGGTTCGGTCTTGATAGTGAGATAAAACTGTCAAAATCCCTTTTTTGTATTTAAAAAAACTTGAAAATTACTATGATGAAGTGTTATAATATTGTCTAAAGAAATGTTTTGTAGTAACTTTGTGTGTTGAGGTATTTTCTTAGTACGCTGACGGTGAACTCTTGAGTTGATGGTTGATTTTATTTTGCAGATATTATAAGTTTATACTTCTTTCTTCTCCTTTTCATTCATGACTTTCTTTTATTTAGTTTTGTTTTCCTTGACAGATTGGTTTTTTATGCATCATTGTTGTTTTTTCTATTGTTTTTTTAATTGGATGACTTGTTTTGTATTCATATTTCAGAACATGATTGAAATAAATAAAGAACCAAGCTTCAGGAGGCTCACTTTACTGAAATACTTTATTGTGAAAGAAACTCTGAGTCAGTAAAACTCAACYTTTGATCATGTGTTTCTGTGACTCCACAAAACAAGAACTGGACTCAGTCTCAGGTTCAGATCCAGGATCAGATCAGTCCACCCTGTGCAGAAATGAGATCCATCAGCAGGTTCTGATCCAACTCCTCATAAGAACTGTTGATCTGAGTGTTTGTTGCTCTGGTTGTTGTGGGTTTATGTTTGTGTTGTGCTCTGAGGTTTGGATCAGGTCAGCTCATGTTTCCTGCAGCTCAGTGATGMAACAGGAAGTGATGTTTGACGGCGCACTCCAGGCTCTCCTGAAGAGAAACATGACGACACCGGTCCAACTGTTCGGGTCAAACAGAACCACGTGAGTCAGAATCACTTTAAACTCATTCAAGTTTGAAATAAAACTTCTTTATTAAATAAAAATGTCATTTTTATAATAAAACATCCTGAGGGATTTAAAAACATTTTAGTTTCATAAGAAACAAACTTTAAAAGATCAGAACCTGAAACACTTTTCTGCAGGTTTTAGTTTAAATTTTTTAAATAAAAAATAATAAAAAAATCAAACAGAACATTGTCTGCATCATAAGTCAGTAAAAAGGTTGTTTTTAAACCAGACAAAATGTCACAATCTGTGGTTTTATGATTAATTTAGTTTAAAGTTTGTTATTGCTGCACTTTCATTTTGATTCAGAATCACAGGTGACACATTGTGTTTGAGGTGTGTGTGTGTGTGTTCTTCCTGTGTGTCATCGTGTGTCGCTCTTTAAGAAATCCTGGAAACCTGGGATCCAGCAGGAAACAGAGTTTTACTTCCTGCTGGAGAAAAGCTGACTCAGCGTTTCTGTTCAACACGTTGTGACGTGTTTCTGTCTTTCACAATCCCATTCTTTTATTTTTCTTACGTCATATTTATTTGCACTAATGTCGGCTCGTCGCGTTTTTTTTCCCATTTGTTCCAACAGATCCGATCAATACGGTCATGTCGGGACAAATCCAGGTTCAAATTACCCACGTTCTCCTGAATCTGCTCATGAAGGTCTGAACCTGGTAACGTCCTGAAGCTGAAGAAATCAGGTTTAATTAGTCCAGACTTGCATTATCCTGACATGATTCAGCAGAAACACAAAGTAAATGAGTCATTTTCAACTAGTCAACTATAAGAGTTTAGAAGACATAATAAATCTCCTCCTCCTCATCATACCACACATTTTCTTAAGTCCAGCCTGTCGCTGCATCTGATCTGATAAAGTGATTTCATCTCTYGTCAGGAATTTTACCCAAAGGCTTTAAAAACAGCAGTCATCAAACCACTGATAAAAAAACAATCTGAACAAATCACTACTGCAGAATTACAGGCCGATGTCCGACCTGCCATTTATCAGCTAAATAATTGAAAAATCAGTGTTTCAACAGTTGAATTGCTTCCTAACAATAACCAACCTCTTTGACGTCTTTCAGTCTGGTTTCTATCACCACAGCACTGAGACAGTCCTCATCAGTGTTCAGTCACATCCATGTTAAAACAGACTGTGGAAGAACCACAGTGCTGGTTCTGTTGGACCTCAGCACAGCATTTGGTACCATCAATCATGACACATTACTGGAACTACTGGAGAGCTGGGTTGACTCTCCACTCCAGTACTCAACTGGTTTGAATCTTACGTAAATAACAGGGATTTTTGTTTCTATAGGTAACTTCTTATTAAAGCGGACAGACGTCACATGTGGGGTACCCCAAGGTTCAATCCTAAGACCCCTCTTATTTAATATCTACATGTTCATGCTAGCTCAGGTYATAACAGGAAATAAGATTAGCTACCATAACTACGCAGATCTACATTACGATGTCACCAGCTGAGTGAACCTATAAACAGATGCTTGGAACAGATAAATGGATGTGCCAAAACTTTCTGCAGCTGAACAGAAACAAAACTGAAGTTATCTTTGGACCTAAAGAGGAACGATATAGTCAACGCACAGCTTCAGCTGCTACAGCTACAACCCCTGGCAAAAAAGTCTGGAATCAGCAGTCTYKGATGAGCACTCAWTCAGACATTTCATCCTGTAAAACAAACTCAGATCAAAAACATGAWACAATAATRAGGTCATTCCAAAGGTCAACTTGTTGTCTTTCAGGAACACTCAAAGAAATGAAGAGAAAACATTGTGGRAGTCAGTGAATGTTACTTTTATTGACCAAGGACAGGGAAAAGATATGGAATCATTCAATTCTGAGGAAAAAAGTATGGAATCATGAAAGGCAGATAAACAAAAGACCATTCAAAATACATCAGTAGTATTTTGTTGAACCATCTTTGTCTTACAGCTGCAGTCTCTGAGGCATGGACTTGATGAGTGACAAACAGTATTCTTCATCAACTCTCTTTGATAGCAGTTACCAGATCAGCTTTGCA
>NW_013952760.1:403453-405715 GCF_001266775.1 Austrofundulus limnaeus | reverse complement strand
ACACACACACACACACACACACACACACACACACACACACACACACACACACACACACACACAGAGTAAACAAAAACAGAATTTATTTGTGTCAGAAACAACAAACAGCAGCAGAGTGAAACTCAGAACTGCAAACATCACCAGAAACAACAGGGGAAGAGGAGGATTGTGGGTTTTAACTGATCTGCTAACACACAGCTACTTCCTGTCTGCACAGGAAGTCAGCAGAGAGGCTCATGGGAAGCTGTCGTCRTCATCTTCGGCCATTTCTTTGGCGAATTCCAGATCCTGCTGCTCTCTTTCCCGACGCTCCTGAACGCACCACGGAGGAAAACAAGAGTTTATCCAGAGAAAGGTAAACGTTTTAGATGCTGCTGGTCTGTAGTTTATTAAGTGTGTGTGTGTGTGTGTGTGTGTGTGTGTGTGTGTGTGTGTGCGTGCGTGTGTGTGTTACCTCAGCAGACTCCAGGTCCTTGTTGTAGGCTTTAGGAGGAAACCTCATGGCCTGCAGGAGGACAAACATCAGTCTGATTTATTTGGACCTCAGAGATGAATTTARTCTCACAGAACAAACTTTCAACAGGTTTATCTTCTTCGTTTTTTTTTATTCTGAAACCACAGCAGGAGGTTCTGAAGGCTCAGGAATCAAACTTTAAATCTTTTTTTTTTTTTTTTTCGTTTTTACACCAAAAACATCCGATCAGAACCAAGCTTTACTTCCTGGTTCCACAACAATAAAGATCCATTTACTGAGATGGGTTTGAAAGCTGAAGAGAAAACAAAAATGATTTGATCAGAAGGAACCAGACGACAGTAAATGGCTCGATGTGAGGCCAGAATTAAGACTATTCCACAACCAGCGGTTGTAGGAGGAGACTATAYCTACTCCTAAAGCAGGCACCGCTAACTGAGGCCAGAGCTGGCAAATGAGAAGGAGACTATTCATTTATGTTAGCATCAGAGAGGCTAGTGACTAGCATGGATAAACTGGTGTCAGCATTGGAGAGGCTAGCTGCTCAGCTAGTGGTGTCGGCTGCTCAGCTTGCGGTGTCGGCTGCTCAGCTTGCGGTGTCGGCTGCTCAGCTTGCGGTGTCGGCTGCTCAGCTAGCGGTGTCGGCTGCTCAGCTTGCGGTGTCGGCTGCTCAGCTTGCGGTGTCGGCTGCACAGCTAGTGGTGTCGGCTGCTCAGCTAGTGGGGTTGGCCGTTCAGTTAGCGGTGCTAGCTGCTCAGTTAGCGGTGCTAGCTGCTCAGTTAGAGGTGCTAGCTGCTCAGTTAGAGGTGCTAGCTGCTCAGTTAGAGGTGCTAGCTGCTCAGTTAGAGGTGCTAGCTGCTCAGTTAGCGGTGCTAGCTGCTCAGTTAGCGGTGCAAGCTGCTCAGTTAGCGGTGCTAGCTGCTCAGTTAGCGTTGTCAGCCTGTCATTAATCAGATCAACAGCTGGCTCAGGAACAGATGTAGCCTAACAACCACTGGTTGAGCAATAGTCTTAATTTTGACCCTCACACTCTGCCGTAGACAGAAAAGCTCAGCCTGAATCCGGCTCAGCAGAGTCCAGAGGTCAACCCGACTGAAGAATGGTTCTGGTTCTGTTGGAATCACATTTCTTCCTGGACCTGGTGTCAGACACTGTGCCCTCAGGTGAGCCTCACCTTGACGGACATGTTGTGGATGTCGAGGCAGAAGGAGATCCTCTGATGGAAGGCCAGCTGAGGCTCTCTGGTGCCGTAGATGTCCATGGTCTCCTTYGATTGGACGAAGCCTTTCTCATGGTTGATGCTGGCCTCGATCACGCCGTCACGTATCGCCTGCAGGGCACGGGGTCGTTAGCTCCGCCCCCTCCWATTGGCGCAGACTGAGTGTTTTTAACCTGGTTACCTTGGCAACGATGAACTCTGCGTCCTCCGGGCTGTCGAGCTGCAGCTTCTGAGCGATGTCGGCCAGAGAGATCCTCGAGTACGACAGGCTGATCATCCTCACACCTGAACACACACACACACAGCGATGATGTCACAGGGAGCTCACCTGGAAGCATTAACGATGGGTCTGTCGGAGCAGACGAGGCAGATGATTGGCTCACCGGTCTTGATGACGTTGTGTCGCAGACGGATGATGAGCGTGTACGTGCCGTCGGTCTGAAACTTCTCTCCAAACTGCTCCAACACCTGGTTAAACTTGGCCAGGTTACCTGTCCTCACAGCTGAGCATCACACACACACACACACACACACACACACACACACACACACACACACACACACACACACA
>NW_013952760.1:398314-400674 GCF_001266775.1 Austrofundulus limnaeus | reverse complement strand
GTCTTTATTTTACAGTTAAAATAATTGTTTATTAAATAAAGTCTAATGTTACAACTAATCATGGATCCTTTAATATCTACCACAGTAAACTATGATTATCTTGAGGAGTCTTTAACATTAAGATGTAATCAGGGAGTCAAATATTCACATGTATGAATATATTATTATTAATACTATAATTAGTGAGCGGTGCAGATTTATGTTTGTATCAAACAAGTAGCCTTCATGTTCCTCTGTACCTCTGAAGTAGCCATCAGTCTCAAAGAGTGGTGACCCCTGACATAAATATTAACAAAACATACGGTAACGGTTTTATTTTGAAAAGCTGGGTTTTGGTCTGCCTGGCTTCCTGCTGGGGGGAAGAGACAAACAGGTACTGACCCTGAGTCAGCAGGAAGTAGGGCATCAGAGAGCGTTTGAGTGACGGCTGTCTGAACTGGAGTCTGTCAGGAATCTCTCCCAGCAGCAGCTCCACCACGATCAGCAGCTTGTGGACCTGAAACAGAACCAACCGGTGGTTTGATTGTGAAAGCTGTACTGGACCGTGTGTGTGTGTGTGTGTGTGTGTGTGTGTGTGTGTGTGTGTGCGTACAGTCTGTTTGAAGCCCACTGCTGTGTGCTGTGGAGCTTTCCTCAGAGCGTTTGTCAGAGTCCTGCGGGCCTCAGAGTACTCCAGCTGGATGGCCTTGATGCGTCCTGCAGGAGGTCACATGACACGCAGGTTAGCTGTGACCCGTGCAGGTGTCGGCTCACCTGTGAGGGCCAGGCGTGGCTCACCTGTGTAGTAAAGGTATCTGGCCCACTCGTTGTTGTTGGCCAGCTCGGGGAACACAGACTTGGACACCAGCTTCTCGGCCTGGTCGTACAGGTTGAAGTGCAGGTAGTTCCTCAGCAGCAGGTTGAGCAGCACGGCCTGACCGTCGGCGTCGTGGCGCAGCGTCGCCGTGCGCAGGCGGGTGTGCAGGAAGCTGAGCCAACAGATACACCGGCTGAGCRTCCCACCGCTTTAATGGCCGACTGCAGAAAGGTGTGCGCTTACCTGCGGATGGTGTCCAGCTGCTTCAGGAACTCGTACACTCGGGCGTGATAATAATAACATTTAGCGACCACCAGGTCCAGAGCTCTGCGGTTCTTTGAGCTGACCTTCTGCATCAGGTCGTCTGACACTTTCTGAGCCTGAAACAAGAAACGCACCAATCAGCTGCCAGCGAGCTTCACCTGTTCTCCCTCTGGCAGGTAACTATCAGWTAATATTATTTAAATTTCATGAGTTGGTTGATCATAATATTTTACAGGTCATGTATAAAGCTCATACTAATTTATTAACTTTAAATCAGTGGTTCTCAAACTTTTTGGGTCAAGGGACCCCCTCATAAACTCAATGCTGTTAATGATAAATAATTTACTGTTATTTTAACCCCTAAATGCCATGGTAATCATTTTTGTTTGGTTTAGTATGTTTTTTTGACAAGTGCATTATTACCTATATGTGTTTTTAAAAATAAAAAACTAATTAACAATTTATTGAAATTTTTTAAGGAGCCCCAAGACATGGCTCATGGACCCCAGTTTGAGAACCTCTGCTTTAAATATCCCATTAAATTTTATTAAGAGAGAAAGTAATTATAATCTTAAGGGACTAGAGATATTTGTAAAGTACGGATGCACCATGTATCGGTATCAGCCGATATTGGCAATTTTTTTAGAATATCTGTATCGGTCAGATATGTAAAATTGGGACAATATTAACGTCCGATATTGATTTCCCATTTTTTATCTTTGTTTTTGTGTTTTGGGAGGTGAGATGTTTGGTTGAGCAGCATCTGTTTGATCCTGATCCTGAAGCTGTGTAACCAGGAATAACTGAAGTAGAGTCATGTCAGAGGTCTGATTGTGTATTTATGGTATCAAAAAATGACCCAAGTGTGTTTGTGTGTATATGTATAATATAATTTGTGTGTTTGTGTGTACATGTATAATATAATTTGTGTGTTTGTGTGTATATGTATAATATAATGTGTGTGTTTGTGTGTATATGTATAATATAATTTGTGTGTTTGTGTGTACATGTATAATATAATTTGTGTGTTTGTATATACACTGTATAATATAATTTGTGTGTTTGTGTGTATATGTATAATATAATTTGTGTGTTTGTTTGTATATGTATATATAATTTGTGTGTTTGTGTGTACATGTATAATATAATTTGTGTGTTTGTTTGTATATGTATATATAATTTGTGTGTTTGTGTGTACATGTATATATAATTTGTGTGTTTGTGTATATATGTATATATAATTTGTGTGTTTGTGTGTATATGTATATATAATTTGTGTGTTTGTTTGTATATGTATAAT
>NW_013952760.1:396445-397662 GCF_001266775.1 Austrofundulus limnaeus | reverse complement strand
ATATATTTTTGCGGGGTAAAAGGGGCAGATATTAAGATTTGTTTCTTCTGTCTGCTGCCTTTCATTTTATTTGTTTTGTTTTTGAAATGAAAAATGAATAAATTTGAACTACTAAACACTGAAGTCCCAACATGACAGGAGACATGAGCAGACAGATCACCTCTGTGTATCTCTTGCTGTTGGTCAGGTGGATGACCAGCAGCAGCTGAAGGTACGTCTCCACCTCAGGCAGCAGAGGACTCAACGCTGCTTTCCCCGTCCGAGGACGAAACTGGACGTCTCCGTCCACAGTCTCCATGGGCTGAGACACACAGAGACAGGACGGTCAGAAAATCAGGTCACAGATCCAGTTTGCTGTTTCAGATACCAGAGTGAGYTCTGCTGGGGGAGGTCACCTCTTCCAGGAAGCCCAGCAGGAAGTCTCTGGTGGTGGTGTTGCTGGTGAAGAAGCCGGAGATGGCTTTGTGGAGCACGGTGGTGTTGAGGCGGCGGCTGGTGGACGGCAGCGCTCGCAGCGCACGCAGGACGAAGCGAGGCTCCTTCCCTGACACGGCCTTCTCGATCTGCTTCACGTGCTCCTTGATGTCTGAGGAGGAGGAGGAGGAGGAGGTGATGAAGAGGGCAGGACTCATGTAAAGTTCTTTATTTCTAAGGCTATGACTGATTATTAGGTATTGGTTCAACAACAAACAGCCTAAAGACAGATGAGATTGTCACTTTGGAAATCTGGAAGCGAGGAAGGAAAAGACAGGTTTGATCAGACAGAGGTCCAGTTTGGTCTGTAGACCCAGGTCTGGATGGAACCTAAATGAGACCTGTACTAGTAAAACCAGGACTGTTTAATCCTGCATTGCATCATAAACTGGTGTAAACACATTTAAAGCTTTGTAAGATATTTACCGTTTAAATCACAGGAAATGTTTTGTTAATATTTATGTCAGGGGTCACCACTCTTTTTGAGACTGATGGCTTCTTCAGAGGTACAGAGGAACATGAAGGCTACTTGTTTGATACAAACATAAATCTGCACCGCTCACTAATTATAGTATTAATAATAATATATTCATACATGTGAATATTTGACTCCCTGATTACATCTTAATGTTAAAGACTCCTCATGATAATCATAGTTATCATGGAGGACAACAGGTTAGCTTGTTTGTCGCGCTAGCACCGAGCTAATACATATAAGGCAATATAGCATTGGGGCTAGCGCA
>NW_013952760.1:393658-395019 GCF_001266775.1 Austrofundulus limnaeus | reverse complement strand
GGGCCTCCCTTCTGAAGCTGCTGCCCCCGCGACCCGACCCCGGATAGGCGGAAGAAAATGGATGGATGGATGGAATTGAATCATGAAGACATAACTTCACAACAGACCTGATCAGTTTCACGGTTCTGCTGCCTGTTTACATTCACTGAGGAGGTCTGGGTCTGGACCTGGTTCTGAATCTGGATCAGGTGTAATTAGTTTCACAGCAGATAAACTTGGTTTAAACTCGGTTTTGAGGCACTTTTCTGTCTGTTTACGTTTCATAACGTTTCCCAGGCAGCAGTTAGCTTTATGCTAACAGGCGGATCGGTTTTCTCGGACCCGGCAGCGAACCGGTACATGTCCCAGCTCCTCTCCCCGGTTCTGACAGAACATTTTAACCCAGGCTTACCTTCCAGTGTCAGGCTGTCCAGCTCTTTTGGCTGCTTGACCGCGTTAGCTGCGTCTTCCTCGGGCATCTCCACGTCCTGCGGCTCCGGGGCCTCGCCTTTCGTTTCCTTCGGTTCTTTGGACTTGGAGTCCCGGTCCCGGCCGCCGGCCTTGTCCCGCCGCTTGGCCGCTGTCTCCTTCATGCTGTGGGGGAACAAACTGTGGGGTTTAAACGGGTTTGATGAGCGGAGCCGCCGAACTTTGTCCGCACAATGACTGGACAGAAATCCACAGGCTGAAGCAACTGAAGGAAGTTAGAGCGCATGCGCAGAAAAAGTCGATCACCGAGGGAAAGAGGAGAGCGCATGCGCAKAAAGTCGATAACAGATAAATCGATTTTGCACTTGTCATAATGGTTACTGTACTATWTCAAATATTTTTATATTTCAGAACTTTCAGAAAAAAGACAGGCAGAACCATCAGAACCTAAATCTGAGCCCAGAACACATTAATAAGAAAAAGAGAACAAATTATTTTTAAATCAACATTTTTAGCAGCTTTTAATTTGCTTTAATCAAATAATGACAGCTTTTATTTGTATAAAACATTATGTGTAGATTTACAGATTATTATATCGTTCAGTCTGTGTTCTTGTGGCAATGAATGTACAAATATTTATCTTGATTTGCTTGTATTTATGTTTGCTGAAGTTTTAAAAAGTAAAAATTGTCAGAATCAAGTTTGACATGTTAATAATCCCTCTGTGCTGCAGCTGAAATTTAGAGCATAAAGAAGTTGTTTGTCAGAGAGAAGATTTAGTTGAAACATGTCAGGTTAAGTTTTAAATAAATAATAAAATGTGTTTTATGTGTTATACCCTGAATAAAACCTTCTCAGYTGAAATGATAAAAGTTAATTTCTGTTTTGTTTTGTTTCTGTCCTCCCTGGTGCTGCTTGGTCTCCTGAGGTGTGGCTCTTGGTTCCTGTGGGTG
>NW_013952760.1:388304-392085 GCF_001266775.1 Austrofundulus limnaeus | reverse complement strand
GGGGTGGGGGGGTCAAACAGGAAACATCTGACATGAAGACGACAGGTGGAGGAAACGTACCGAGGTTTGGGAGGTCAGAGGTCAGACAGATGACTTTGTCCAGAGAGGACTCGTCCAYGTCCAGCTGAGGGATGGACATCTGGAAACAGACAGGAAGTCAGCGACACGAGCCTCACCTGTCGCCCACCACGAGGCCCGACAGGTGGAACTCACCTGCATCCTGCAGTCACAGTGCCAGGGGTTCTGGGTCAGGTTGGCCTGGACCTGAAGACCACCGAGCACATCGGGGTCCAGGGTGGTGAGCCGGTTGAACGACAGGTCCAGGAACCGAAGAGACGGCGCCAACCCGAAGAAACAACCCGCTTCAAGTAAAGACAGCTGCGACAGGAAACAGGAAGTAGGTCAGACAGGAAGTGAGTAAAACCTGAAGTAAAGCCAGGTACWGGTCTGAGGTGAACTGGGACCTGGTTGTGGGACAGGTCCAGCTCATCCAGCAGGAGCAGGTCAGAGAAGGAGTAGGCCGGCAGGTAACTGAGCAGGTTCTTGTTCAGAAACAGTCGAGTGGTGTGATTGGACAGGCCGACAGGTACCTGCAGACAAGAACACACCTGAGCACCTGACATTCAGAACCTCTGGTTCTGACCAACCTGCAGACAGGAACACACCTGGGTCAGTCTGAGTCCGCTGCAGCGAACCGTCAGTCCTCCGTACGCCGCCGCCGTCTGCTGGCAGGCGCTGATGGAGGCAGCTCTGTTGCCACGGCGCCACATCATCGCACGAGGTGATGATGTCATGACCAGGCTGGGTGATGGAAGCACCAGGAGGAGGAGGAGGAGCATCCTCCATACCACAGAAGAAGAAGAAGAAGAAGAAGAAGAAGAAGAAGAAGAAGAAGAAGAAGAAGAAGACGGCAGAGACATGATGGTTTGCGCTCACTTCCTGTCACCCCCTGTCACTTCCTGTCAATTCTGGTCACTTCCTGTCACCCCCTGTCACTTCCTGTCAATTCTGGTCACTTCCTGTCACACCCTCAGCTGCATCTTCTGTCATAAACACACAATTAGACAATAAATTATTCAGCACAAGGTCAAGCATGATGGCAAATGAAACWGCTGTTAATAACAAGCTTAGATTTTCACAATAAAAGCACACGAAACATCACCAGGTGTTCAGACCAGCTGATAATTATTACAGTGATCAATAAATATTAATCACAAATAATTTTAGGATCCTCAAAGAAACYCTCTGATCTGTATTCAACAGTTTGAAGAGAAGCGTTCTTGTCTGTAAATTCTGAGGAATAAATTTTATGTTTTTAACAAAATAACTAATAAATATTGTTGTTTAAAACATTTATTACTGATTCATTTTTCTCTGTTTTTCATATTTGGGTCTAAAACAAGAACAGGTCAAAACAAAAGGAGGAAAACAAAGAGATTAGAGGAGAGAAAAGAGGAAGAGGAGGAGAAAACGACAAAAGAATGAAGATGATGAAGAAGGGCAGATTAACAAATAGATGAAGACGAAGATCAGGTTAATCCTGCAGGGATTAAAACAGATTTACTGCTTCAGATGAAGAAAAAGAAAAAATCTGACACATTTTTCTATAAATGAAATATTTTTAAATCTTTTCTCTTGTTTTTATTTGTTGTCATTTTATAATTCCTGCTCAGTTTTACTTTATAAAAATATCTGCAAACAAACATTCTGTTTGTTTTTATTCCTCATTTTTAAATTTGTTCGTCCAAATATAAAAAACACAATGACCTTAAAAGTTCAAATATAAAAAAATGTGAATAATTTCAAAAACAACAAACAAACAGCTGCAGCAGCGACACCACATGAGATCCTGTTTTTTTATTTATTTACTGTAAAAATTGGCTAATAATACACAAGAAATGTGACATAAACAAATAAACAAACAGGTTGTTTCTACTCACGCTCATCAGGTCAGAGACTGAAGGTTCACAAACAAACAAAGATGCTCCAGTTTGTGTCTGAGTTGATTCTGTTCTGATCAGATGCTGAAGCAGAAAAAAGCTGCAGGTTTGAGTCACGTGACAGGAGGTGKGAACAGCGCCCCCTGCTGGACAGGACCCTGCTGGTTCACCTTCAGGGGAAAAGGCTGAAATAAACAATCACCACAGAGGAAGTTTTATCAGTTTATCTGTGAATTTATTCATATTTTTAAAATAACATAAATAAAATCTAACATGTTGCATAAAGTCAAATATGAGCTGTTTTTATTTGTTTTGTTTTTCAGTCAGAGAGCAGCTTCCTGTTTACAGCCTGACAGGCAGAACTCAGGGCTGAGAGCCCAGAGGATCAATTAATCAATTCCAATCTGATTGGTCCGTGTTCGGTTCGGTTCTGTAGTAAACTGATGACGTTCTAACATGATGAGCAGTCTCCCTGCTCCTATCAGCCAGGTGACAGGTGCGCGGTGGGCGGGGCTTCCTGCAGCTCGAGCTGTCTGCGCACAGCTGATAGAGGAGCGGGAGACACGCAGCGCGTGCACAGCACAGGACAGGGTGAGACCCCACAGGAGAACCAGAACCTGAGGACTGCGCTGGACCCGAACCTYAAACTGGACCCGGTTCGACCCGAACTTTCAGCTGGACCCGGCTAGACTCGAGAGGACTGAGCTGAACCCGGTTCGACCCGACCTGACAGTTAGGTCCGACCTGAGCTGGACCGGATTTGAGGCCCTGGCCCGGGTCGCTTCAGACGGAACCAGTGAGTCCAACACAAACACAACTTTTATTACAGAATWATTGACAAGTCACGTGATCAAAACAACATCTTAATAAACTCTTTAGTTTGGTTTCAGTAAATAAAGTTTTGTTATCAAACTGAAACAGATTTTATTTTTATTTTTTAAACTTTATTTTCATGACACAAGTTTAACAAGTTTAATATTTAAATAAAGTTGAAAGTTTTTGAAAACATAATAAAACTATTTAATTTCTTTAATGATTGAAAATAAAACGATATTTAATAATTATCTGAGTAAATAATAAGTAAAATGTGTTGTTTTGTTTAAATTGTCTCAAAGAAAAAGTTATTTTATTTGTGATTTTGTGGAAAATAAAATCTGTTTTGTTGTGTTTGATTGACAGAAGCTCCGCCCACAGGCTGACGTCTCATGTTTGAGTGACAGATTGCTGAAGCTCCGCCCACAAACCGACGCTCATGTTTGATTGACAGAAGCTCCKCCCACACACAGAAGGCTCATCTTTGATTGACAGGTTGCTGACGCTCCGCCCACAGGCAGACAGGTGGACGATGATACTCTCCACCTGTGACGGCGACGCCAAGCAGCGACCTGAGGACGATGAAGACGATGAAGACGAAGACGCAGGACTTCCTGTCGTTATGACGTCCTCAAAGGACACGCCCCCGTCGGGTCAGGACCTCGGCTGGGGGTCAGACGAGGCCGACGTCTCTCTGTCCGACTCGGTCAGGGAGGCGTTACCGTGGCAACAGAAGAAGGAGGAAGAAGAGGAGGAGATGAAGGCGGTGGCGTCCTCGCCCGATGGACGCTTCCTGAAGTTCAACATTGAGATCGGGCGGGGCTCCTTCAAGACGGTCTACCGGGGGCTGGACACGGAGACCACCGTGGAGGTGGCCTGGTGCGAGCTGCAGGTAACACCAGCATCATGGAACACCTGGTCACCACGGTGACGGACAGCGGGCGGGGCCTATCTGGTGGCTGACTTGATGACACGCTTCACACGTGTGTGTGTGTGTGTGTGTGTGTGTGTGTGTGTGTGTGTGTGTG
>NW_013952760.1:379745-381134 GCF_001266775.1 Austrofundulus limnaeus | reverse complement strand
TTGGGGTTTGAAAGCCACTGGGACATCATGTTTAGAAAATAAACGACTTAGTTTCTCCGAAACACCCGCAACATACGGAATAACCACTGGTTTGGGGTCTTCATTTTCACCTGAAGGACCCTAGAGAAGAACCCGTCCAGAAGACCTATACAATTTTTTCCTTTTTTTATGAAAGGAGATGTTTATGTGCTCTAAAAAAATTTAAGTGTTGAATTTGAATGAATGAATGAATGAATGAATGAATTATTGTTTCTGTTGGACAGACTCACTGTCTGAGCCGGGCCGAGCGTCAGCGCTTCAGTGAGGAGGTGGAGATGCTGAAAGCTCTGCAGCATCCCAACATCGTGAGGTTCTTTGACTCCTGGAAGTCCAGTCTGAGGGGCCCTAAATGCATCATCCTGGTGACGGAGCTCATGACGTCCGGGACCCTCAAAACGTGAGTCCAGAACCCCAAACACCCCTCAGTCCGATCCCTGCACACAGTTAAACAGTTTTTAATTTTTTATTTTACTCAAAGCAACTGAAAATCCTGAGTTAATATAATTCTTTGTAAATGTGTTCCACACCTGTCCAGGTACGTGCGAAGGTTCCGTCCGATGAAGCTGAAGCTGCTGCAGCACTGGAGCATCCAGATCCTGAAGGGGCTCCACTTCCTGCACTCGCGCTCACCACCCATCCTGCACCGAGACCTCAAATGTGACAACATCTTCATCAACGGGCCCACTGCCTCAGTGAAGATCGGCGACCTGGGCCTCGCCACGCTGAAGAAGGCCTCGTTCGCCAAGAGCGTCATCGGTGAGTCCGTTTATAAAAACAACTAAAAAACCTTTTAGAACTCTTTATTCTCTATTAACTGACCCTTTGACTGGTGGTGCGTTCAGGAACCCCTGAATTCATGGCTCCAGARATGTACGAGGAGAAGTATGACGAGGCCGTGGATGTTTATGCCTTCGGTATGTGCATGCTGGAGATGGCAACATCAGAGTATCCTTACTCCGAGTGTCAGAACGCTGCCCAGATCTACCGCAAGGTCACCAGTGTAAGGCCACGCCCACCTCAGTGCCGCGTACTTCCTGTAGTTCTCTTCATGTCTGACCGTCTGTTTGTCCTTCAGGGAATCAAACCGGACAGTTTTATGAAAGTACAAGTCCCAGAACTGAAAGAGATCATTGAAGGCTGCATCCGAACCAGGAGCAATGAGAGGTAACTGTCTGTGGTTAGTTCACTGTCCACAAAAACAGTCGGAAAACACAGAATCTGTGGTTAGTTCACTGTCCACAAAAACAGTCAGAAAACACAGAATCTGTGGTTAGTTCACTGTCCACAAAAACAGTCAGAAAACACAGAATCTGTGGTTAGTTCACTGTCCACAAAAACAGTCAGAAAACA
>NW_013952760.1:375254-377941 GCF_001266775.1 Austrofundulus limnaeus | reverse complement strand
AAAAACAGTCAGAAAACACAGAATCTGTGGTTAGTTCACTGTCCACAAAAACAGTCAGAAAACACAGAATCTGTGGTTAGTTCACTGTCCACAAAAACAGTCAGAAAACACAGAATCTGTGGTTAGTTCACTGTCCAGAGAAAGAGTCAGAAAACTCAGAATGTGGTTGTTTTGGGGTTGATCTCTGGGGGTTTCATTTGTTGGTACYTGCAGGTTCACGGTCCAGGATCTACTGGACCACCGGTTCTTCCAGGAGCAGACAGGTGTCCACGTGGAGCTGGCTGAGGAAGACGATGGTTCGAAGGCGGCGCTGAAGCTCTGGCTCCGGATGGACGACAACAAGAAGCTTTGTGGGAAATACAAAGACCACGACGCCATTGAGTTCTTGTTTGAACTGTACAAAGATGTTCCTGAGGAGGTTGCCCAGGAGATGGTACCTGCCTCACTGCTCTGATGACATGATGAAGATTACATCACCTGGCAGCTGGTCTCACCTGAGCCTGTGTGTTTCTCAGGTGATCCTGGGGTTTGTGTCTAAGGCGGACTACAAGGTGATCGCTAAGGCCATCAGACATCGAGTGACTGCCATAAAACGAGAGAGGGACAAAAAGCGCCGCTTGACGGAGGAAGCGCACAACAACCAGAAGGAAGCAGCCAGCGAAAACAAACCTGACCCCGCCCCCCAGCAATCTGAACTGTCCAATAAGAAACCTGAATCTGTCTCAAACACGTCTGCTGCTGGAAAGGCAGCCAGTCAGGTGAGCTCTGACCTGTTGATGTTTGGTTGCTTCAACAAAAGTTGTATTTTCTTGCTAATCTTTTCAAATGCTCCTGTTTAACAGAATAAGCCTCCCACCCCTGCAGGAGCCCCGCCCACAGCGCCCACATCAGCAGTGACATCATTGGCGTTGTCCCTGAGCAACCTGATGGATTCTGGGATCAGCAGCGTCTCCAGCAGGACAGGAGAGGAGGACCAAGACAAGACGTCCAAACACCTGTCCCACTCCTCTGCTGCCTGTTAGCACTGGGTTTTAAATATTTTATTATTATTTAATGCTTTCTGATCATGATTGATTGATTGATTGATTGATTGATTGATTGATTGATTGATTGATTGATTGATTGATTGATTGATTGATTGATTGATTGATTTTAGTTATTTTTCTCGTCATGGCAGCCGACTGTGAGACGGGGATCTTTAGTGACCCAGTAGCTGCAGAGGCCCCGCCTCTAGTCCAAAACCCCGCCCCTGTTTCAGAGACTTCGTCCCTTATTAATCATCCAGCATTCAAAGCTCTGCCTTTCCCGGTGCTGCGTTTCCCAAAGGTGAGTTAAAAGGGGGCGTGGCTAAACCGTGAATACAGGCAGAACCTTTTTTTCGTCTTTCAATGGAGGAGCAGAGACATTAAAATGTTTCTGACCTGCAGAGCATCGCTGTGTCCCAGAATGCTGAGCGTCCACCACCGAACTCAGTGCACGGCTTCACCTCACCTGTCGACAGGTGAACAGTAAATCCACTCTGAAGCAGACATTAGTAACATTAGTTTAATGTGTTTGTATTGATTTTGTTGTTTTTTCTTTGATTGTGTTTTTTTTTTTTGCAGCTACTCCTCTGATATTACCTCAGGTTTTAGTGACGGCAATGACGGCCAATCAGACAAGAGCAAACAGGAAGTTGCTAATAGAGAAGCTACGAAGCAGTTCAGGAGGAGAGCCAGGGCTCGCCTGAGAATCATCGGAGTGAGTTAGAGCTCAAAGTCACTTCCTGTAACCCACAGAGTCACTTCCTGTAACGCTCACAGTCACTTCCTGTAACCCTCAGTCACTTCCTGTAACTCACAGTCACTTCCTGTAACCCACAGAGTCACTTCCTGTAACCCACAGAGTCACTTCCTGTAACTCAGTCACTTCCTGTAACGCTCACAGTCCCTTCCTGTAACGCTCACAGTCCCTTCCTGTAACCCTCAGTTACTTCCTGTAACCCACAGAGTCACTTCCTGTAACCCACAGAGTCTCTTCCTGTAACCCACAGTCACTTCCTGTAATGCTCAGTCACTTCCTGTAACTCCCAGTTACTTCCTGTAACCCACAGAATCACTTCCTGTAACCCACAGAGTCACTTCCTGTAACTCACGGTCACTTCCTGTAACCCTCAGTCACTTCCTGTAACCCACAGTCACTTCCTGTAACCCACAGAGTCACTTCCTGTAACCCACAGAGTCTCTTCCTGTAACCCAGAGAGTGTCTTCCTGTAACCCTCAGTCACTTCCTGTAACCCTCAGTCACTTCCTGTAACCCACAGTCACTTTCTGTAATGCTCAGTCACTTCCTGTAACCCTCAGTCACTTCATGTAACTCCCAGTTACTTCCTGTAACCCACAGAATCACTTCCTGTAACCCACAGAGTCACTTCCTGTAACTCACARTCACTTCCTGTAACTCACAGTCACTTCCTGTAACCCACAGAGTCACTTCCTGTAACCCACAGASTCACTTCCTGTAACCCACAGTCACTTCCTGTAATGCTCAGTCACTTCCTGTAATGCTCAGTCACTTCCTGTAACCCTCAGTCACTTCTTGTAATGCTCAGAGTCACTTCCTGTAACCCTCAGTCACTTCCTGTAACTCCCAGTCACTTCCTGTAACTCCCAGTCACTTCCTGTAACTCCCAGTCACTTCCTGTAACT
>NW_013952760.1:371121-374839 GCF_001266775.1 Austrofundulus limnaeus | reverse complement strand
CACTTCCTGTAACTCCCAGTCACTTCCTGTAACTCCCAGTCACTTCCTGTAACTCCCAGTCACTTCCTGTAACCCTCAGTCACTTCCTGTAACGCTCACAGTCACTTCCTCTAACCCTCAGAGTCACTTCCTGTAACACTCACAGTCACTTCCTGTAACACTCACAGTCACTTCCTGTAACACTCACAGTCACTTCCTGTAACGCACAGTCACTTCCTTTAACTCACAGTCATTTCCTGTAACGCTCACAGTCACTTCCTGTAACCCTCAGAGTAACTTCCTGTAACTCACAGTTACTTCCTGTAACCCTGAGTCACTTCCTGTTAATAGAACCATGTCCTGTGTGTTTGGTGTCATCAGTTGTCCGATAAGGTGGACCGAGTTGTGGAGTGTCAGCTGCAGACTCACAACAATAAGATGGTTACCTTTAAGTTTGACCTGGATGGAGACAATCCTGAGGACATTGCATCTGTGATGGTGAGGACGTGGACCAATCAGAGCAGAGCATGTTTACCTGACGTTTCACCGTAGAAAAGCTTWAAAGTTTTCTGGTTCTTTTCACTGTCTGTTTTAGCTCCACAGAGACTTCATCCTGCCGTCGGAGCGGGACGGTTTCATCCTTCGGATGTATGAAATCATCAAGAGGGCGGAGCTTGTGAAGCATCAGCAGCATCCGAACACTTTGTCCCCGCTGACGGAGTCCACGCTGCCTGAATCACAGGTATCGTGCACAAAGGGAGTGTTGTTGAAGTGAAAGCTGTTTTGACTGTAAATACTGAAACTACATGTTTTTAGCTGTTAAATGAAGCATGACCTGATTATTTAAGTCATTACAAAGTTCCTGCGGGTGGAACAGCAGTGTTTATGATTTACTGACTGCTTTTTGTGTCCAATTTGTATTTTTTACAGTTAAATSTGGTAGCAAAGGGCTTGTCCAGAACTATGTCCTCATCCTCATTACCTGGTATGTTTTTATCTAATTATTTATACAGAATTTTTTTATTAACAACTTTGCAAATCTTACAAAAAAATTCAGGAAAACAGATATAAAGGAACAGAAAAAGAAAGAAAACAAAAAACGAGAGTTACAGGGTAAGGTTGTAAATACTACAGATGTTTTGTTTTTACAGCCTTCTTGTTGTTTGAATCCGAGATTGTATTAAAATATAATTTTACATCCATTGTAAAGAGGTCAAAAAGCGGTTTTCTGTGCATTATTTTACTTTTTGAATATGAAACTTTGCCAGAAACAAAATCAGATATATGGCCGAAGAGTCTTTCGCTTTAAAATCTGAAACCAAACGTAACATTTTCAAAATACAATGAGAAATCAGGTTTGATAGAGGAAATCTAATGTCTTTCCAAAAGTTCTGTGAACAGGTACATTTCCAAAAAATGTGAACAGATGTTTCTGGATAAAGTTTACAGAAAGAACAGGAAGTATTAATATCAGCTTTGTATTTCTGTAGAAAATGTTTGGTTAGATAAAATTTATGAATTAATTTAAAATAAATTTCTCTAACCTTATTGGTAAGAAAAAAAATGTGTGTGGAAGAAACCAGATTTTTACCTGGTTAACGTTTTGTACAGAGGAGCTCCAGTAGGAAACAGCAGATGGGGATGAAATTTATACAGAAAGTTAATTTATTTTTGTTTCTTCCTGTCAGACATTGACAACAGTAGCCCCTCCCCTTTGAAGGCTGTTGATTTCTGCATCGACCCTGAGGCCACACCCCTCGTCAGACCGCTGAGGTCCCAGTCTTTTCAGACTCCGTCAGGTACAACTTGTCCCTTAAACACTTATTTATGATGCAAACAAAACATTTTCTCCTTCAGCCATCGCTGCAGACTTTTAAAATATAAACTTTTCCTCTTCCTGTTTTTCTCTCCAGCTTCCTCCTATCAGGCCCCTCCCTTCTCCCCACCTCCCCCTGCTCTTCAGTATCACCTCCCGACTCACCACTACTCCACCTACACAGCCTTCTACCCCACCCAGACCCCCATCCCTCCTCTGCCCCGCGTCCAAAGCAACCCCTCCCTCCTCACCCCCATCTCCTCCCCCTCTGTGCCTCCCCCTCCTCAGTGGCCTCCCCCTGACCAGCCTCTCTTCTCTCTGGCTAACGTCCTGTCTGTGGCCATGAGCGTGGCCCAGTCCCTCCTGCCCCCAACTGGGGCCCCAAACCAGGGCTTTCACGCCCCCCACCCTCAGACCCTGTCTCCCCTGTACTCGAACCCCCAGGCCTCCCTCTCGCCTCCTGGATCTCCATCTTTGGTCTCTAAGCTCCAACATCAAAACCACTCATCTTATTCCACCCCACCCCCAACCCAACCAGCCTTCAGCCCCTCAGCACCTCAGACGGGCTCAGTCCAGCAGGGGGCGCCGCCCAGCCAGTCTGGAGACACGCCCCAGGGAGGGCAGAATCAGATGCAGGTGAGATCTTTAGGGTGAGGACTGGGTCATCTGAGCTCTAAGACCTCATTTGGTTCTGACCGGGGTTTAGAGTCCTGGTTTCTGTGATCGGGGTCAGGAGGGGTACCAAAGTAAATCAGTACAGGTTTTGAGGTCTTTGATTGTCTGATTCCTTCACTGCAGCTCATCAGTCCAGTCCTGAAAGCTGGCTTGGCTCCRCCCTCTACAGGTGAGTCCCTGATGACATCACTTAGCTACATAACACCTGCCTGAACCCTGAACATTTATCTGACCGGTTCACAGGTTCAGAGAGGGTCCTTCCTCCCAGTCACCAAGGAGAACTCTCTGACTCCTCCTCCTCCTCCTCCTTCTCCTCTCCTCCTCCATCAACTTCTCACAAACTGGTAAAACTTTTAAGTCTCAGAAAAGTATTTTTATCTCCTGTGGGTCATTTCTTGTAACTCCTCTTTGAATATTAATGAGGTGGGAGCTGGTGCTGATCCATTGAGTAGAGTCTAGGTTTAGCTAACAGTCACTACAGGACACGCCCCCTTCAAAACACTCCCCTTGTGTTTTTACTGGTTTTATGTAATTTATTGTACTTGATCTTGTTAAACTAACCATAAACTTTAACTTCATAGTATCTCTTTTTTAAACCTTGCCATACTCATTGTTTGCACTGAACAAGTGCTCCTCCAGCCATCGTAGCACAAGTGGGTGTGTTTTTGTAGCACAAGTGGGTGTGCTTTTGTAGCACAAGTGGGCATGTTTTGTAGCACAAGTGGGCGTGTTTTGTAGCACAAGTGTTATGTTTTGTAGCACAAGTGTTATGTTTTGTAGCACAAGTGAGTGTGTTTTGTAGCACAAGTGGGCGTGTTTTGTAGCACAAGTGGGCGTGTTTTGTAGCACAAGTGAGCGTGTTTTGTAGCACAAGTGGGTGTGTTTTGTAGCACAAGAGTTTTGTTTTGTAGCACAAGTGGGCGTGTTTTGTAGCACAAGTGAGCGTGTTTTGTAGCACAAGTGGGTGTGTTTTGTAGCACAAGTGGGTGTATTTTGTAGCACAAGTGGGCGTATTTTGTAGCATAAGTGGGCGTGTTTTGTAGCATAAGTGGGCGTGTTTTGTAGCACGAGTGAGCGTGTTTTGTAGCACAAGTGAGCGTGTTTTGTAGCACAAGTGGGTGTGTTTTGAAGCACAAGTTTCTGTGTTTTGTAGCACAAGTTTCTGTGTTTTGTAGCACAAGTGGGCGTGTTTTGTAGCACAAGTGGGCGTGTTTTGTAGCACAAGTGTTATGTTTTGTGGCACAAGTG
>NW_013952760.1:362825-366298 GCF_001266775.1 Austrofundulus limnaeus | reverse complement strand
TTGTAGCACAAGTGGGCGTGTTTTGTAGCACAAGTGGGCGTGTTTTGTAGCACAAGTGGGCGTGTTTTGTAGCACAAGTGGGCGTGTTTTGTAGCACAAGTGGGCGCGTTTTGTAGCACAAGTGGGCACATTTTGTAGCACAAGTGGGCGTGTTTTGTAGCACAAGTGAGTGTGTTTTGTAGCACAAGTGGGTGTGGTTTGTAGCACAAGTGGGTGTGTTTTGTAGCACAAGTGAAACATTTTGTAGCACAAGTGAAATGTTTTGTAGCACAAGGGAAATGTTTTGTTGCACAAGCGGCTGCAGATGGGTATTATTTGATCCATTCACAAACTTAATGTTTGATCTCTCTTTCAGGTTTCTCCTCCTGTTTCGCCATCAGCAAGAATCTCACCCACCTTGGAAGGTATGATTCACCTGTCTGTTATTAAACACAGAACCTTCTACAAGGTTCTTCATATGAGATAAAATATTTTAAAAGGAACATTTRAAATGCTTTGCTGACTAAAGGAATTAATTTATTTGAAAAGTTCCTGAAACTTTCTTCTTCTCTTCTTCTACAGTGAAGAAATCAGCCTTCACTGTCGGACGCTTCCAGGTGTCACCATCAATAGATGCTTCCTCTGATCCTCACCAAGAGCTCCACCTCCTCGACCAGGCCCCGCCCATCACAGGCTCATCACCTCCTCTGAGGAAGGGATCAGAGAGCGACTCAGAAAGCAGTACAGAGGAGAGCCAACCGGAGAACGCCGTCCGCCCATCCTCTGTGCCTGGTTACCATGGCAACCCCTCAGCTCAGGAGGACAGGACAGGAAGTCGCAAACTGAGCGTCAATCTGTGGGAGGAGTTAAGTGCCATCTCCAGTCTGAGTGGCAGCAGCTACAGCCAAACACGGAGCCGCTCTGCAACCTACAGCTCCGACGAATCAGAGGGCGAGGAGCTGTGGGAGGAGCTACTGGAGCTTCGTCAAAGGTGATTGGTTGATAAAAAAAAACATTGCTTCAGCAGGTCTGTTGATCCAGGCATTCAGTTAAAGTTAGGATTGATAAAGTTAAGATATTTTATGTTTGTTTCAGCAGACTGATGGTATTCACAGTCTGTACTTGTTTAACCCCGCCCTCCTCCTCTCAGACACCTGCTGCAGGTGCAGAAGCTYCAGGCCAGTCAGAAGCGAGAGATGGAGGAGCTCTACCGGCTGAAGGGGAAAGTCCCGCCCCCTGGAATCGTCGCCCCGGCCACCATGTTGAACCACCGCCATCGTCGTCCCTCCAAGTCAGGAATTGTTCCTCCACCTCGCAAAACCAGCCAGCAGAGAGTGGATGTGTTGCCCCCTGCAGGTGGGAGGGTGCACTGCAGCCCGCAGACAGAAAATAAGATTTTATTTTACTCAAACGTGTTTGTCTGTCTGTCTGTCTGTCTGTCTGTCTGTCTGTCTGTCTGTCTGTCTGTCTGTCTGTCTGTCTGTCTGTCTGTTTGTTTGTTTGTTTGTTTGTTTGTTTGTGGTTCAGGCATCATGAGGAGGAGCTCAGTGAACAGCAGCAGCAGTGGATCTCAGGACAGAGTACTGAAAGGCGTGACGTTCGCTCCGGGACACAACTGCATTGTGAGTTTCAACAAACACACATCCTAATAAACAACACAATACAAATAAATAAATTTAATTCATTAAAATTACTTATTTTTATTTAAATATCAGTTTTAAACCTGGTTGTTTATTATTTGATCATTTCTGTTGGAAAAACTGAGGTTTTATTTGGGATCAGTGCTTGACCTTTGACCTTTGTGTGTTTCAGTAAAAGACAGGATGAAGATGAAGATGTGACAACCTTCACTGATGCTAAAACCGATGAAGAGGAGGAAACCGATTCAGAACATGGATCCTGAAACTAAAACAACCTGAGCATTTTATTGTTTAACAGTCTTAAAATTATATATTTAAAAAGATGATTTTATAAAATAGTGATTTTTTTAAAAATGATTTTATGAAATTATGATTAAAGATGATCAAAGAGGAACATGTTTCTGYTGGATGTGATGAACAGATGTAAAATTTGTGGAATAACACTTTACATCAGTTTTATTAATCTGTTCTGGACTGATGGGGGTCAGGATCTCAGATTCTGTCAGAACCTGATCCAGGACACTTTCTATGTTTGTTCTGGGTTTGATCATTCTGAAGGACGATCCTGATTGGTTGATGGGTGGATGATGTCACAGTGTTCAGAGGAAATCCATCAGCTGATTGATGAATGTTTGGTTTTGAGTTTTGATCAGGTTACTGAATGTTTGATCAGACAGATTGTTTCTGTCTGATTCTAGAAAAGCACTTTGAATCACTGTGTGCCTTATTTTAAATAACTTATGGATTAATGATTGTGTTCTTGGTGTGTCTGACATGAAGAATGTAATGTTTGTGTCAAAATAAAATATAAAAGTTGTTTTCAGAAGTTTGACTTAGTTTCCTGGATTCTAAAGTTTGTGCTCAGTGTTCAGTTTTAGATCTGTATCTTTTTGACCATCAACCAAACATCTGTCTCATTTAACTAAAAACAGCCTCTTTGTTCTCAGTGTTGATGATAGAATTAGACTGATGTATAATATTAGATTAACAGATTATTATAACCTGTAGAAATCTCTGAGCTCAAAGGCTGAAAGTCAGTATTGGATGGTCATGATCTCTGGGCCCTCAGCGGTCTGGTTCTGTTCTGGACATCACKGTCTGAAAACAGTTTCAGCTGGAAAGACTCCATCAGTGCAGGACATATAAAACATCTGCTACCATACAGATGTTTTTTTAAAAGGATCTGTCATATTTTAGCAAGACGTTGACTCTGACTAACAGAAAACATTTTGAAACAAATTGACCCATTTTTATGTCAGTCTGGCAGAGGTGTCAAGTAACTAAGTACAAATATTTTGCTTCATTACTTAAGTAGTAATTTTGGTTATTTATACTTTAGTGGAGTAATTATTTTTCACTCTACTTGTTTTTATTCCATCTTTTCATTGTTCAGAAAAAAAAATAAATCAATAGAAATCATATCCAGATACATGGAGCCCATGGATACAGTGAGTTTGATTGTGGTTGGATGAGAAGTGTAAATATATTCTGACATCCTATTGGTTAGAACTCACTGCATCACACCTGTACGACACAAATCACTGCATCACACCTGTACGACACAAATCACTGCATCACACCTGTGTGACACAAATCACTGCATCACACCTGTATGACACAAATCACTGCATCACACCTGTGTGACACAAATCACTGCATCACACCTGTGTGACACAAATCACTGCATCACACCTGTGTGACACAAATCACACCTGTGTGACACAAATCACACCTGTGTGACACAAATCACTGCATCACACCTGTGTGACACAAATCACTGCATCACACCTGTGTGACACAAATCACTGCATCACACCTGTGTGACACAAATCACTGCATCACACCTGTGTGACA
>NW_013952760.1:360600-362294 GCF_001266775.1 Austrofundulus limnaeus | reverse complement strand
ATTACTTTTACTTTTATATTTTAAGTAGTTTTAAAACCAGTACTTTTATACTTTTACATGAGTAAAAAGCTTGAGTTGATACTTCCGCTTCCAAAAAAAGTATTCTTAAACCCTAGTATCTATACATCTACTGTTGACACCTCATAATTGTTTAATTCAATCATCATCAGACTCCATATTTACAGCTGTGATTAGAAAAACACAAACATTTGAACCAGGATRGTTGTAAAACTCCAGTCTTAAAGGGGATCTGTAGTTTCCAGGCACATAATTCAGTTTTATATAGTCACTTATACCGCAGACTGTGACTGGCTACCATGGTCTTCCACTAACTGCCATCTTGGTACATGTAATATGCTAATTCTGTACTGTGGAGATCATTAAGAGTCGTTGTCGGGTGAAAAAAATCTTTCRCTAACACTGTGTTGACCGTGAACTGGAAGTGCTGGGAGTGGCATCCAGTGCTGGGCCGGATGTTCGTGGCATTTAGGCAATTGTTATAATTTTTTGGAAACTTGCACTGCAAATAGTGTTGCATTAAGTTTTATAGGTGGGCATTGTGCCTTATTATCGTAATTTCATCCTTRTAGCTTTAGTCTGTCTGAAAATAGTTTACAAATTAAAATATATTTGTGCTAAAGTGATTAAACCCCACCTTTGCAACCCAGGAACAGAATTATTTTTTATATAAATGTGTTTATTTATAGTTCATTAATTTTTTTCAGTCCAGAGTCAAATGGCACAGAATTACTTACAGGCACAAAAAAGACACACTTGTCAGTTATTTGTCACTTGTCCATCAAAACTCAAAAGTTGCAGACTTTACTTTGTCTGTAAAATACAAAACATTAAAAATATCTTGAATTTTAATTTTAAATAACATTTAAAGCTGATCAAACATTGTTGCATTTGTATAAATAATAAAGTTCAAAGCGTGGCTCTGAGTAGACCCTCATGAACTTCATTACCCATAATGCCTTTCTTCTTCCGCTTCCAACCATTCCAGTCCTAAGATGGCGGACCGGCGGCGCAGGAGGAAGCGCGCGTCTCAGGACAGCGAAGACGACGACGAGTCCGGCTCGGGTTCGGACAGCGGACGGTCTGGTTCTCCTGACCCAAAGAGCCGAGTCCGAGATCCCGAGCCGGCGGAGGTGGAGGTGGGCCGGACCGAACCGAAAAGCGACGTGGAGTCGGAGTGTGTGAGTAGCTGTCCAGGCTAACCCGGGGAGCTAACGWCGGCTCCCCAGTCCTCAGGTCCAAACGCGGGCTGGAAGGTCCGACTTGGACCGCTCAGAGTTAAACTTTAACGGGTCCGGGAGCTCAGGTTCGGTTCTGTGCGACTGCTGGTTAAATATCAGTTAATAATTGATCAGTGGACGGGTTTATCCTTCACTCGATGTTCGGCTCTGAGGGACCAGAAGGCGCCAGTTGGACCTCTGGCCCAGGTTCCCCTCACTCAGGTTCTCCGAATCAGAGAAGGTTCGAGAAGAAATAAAGGTCCAAACTGACGAGAGAGACTATAAAACCCAAGGTTCCTAGCTGTGCGTGGGCCCGAACCTCCAGCGGGYCCGGGTTGGACTCCACGGATGTTGTGACCCACTGGGCTCGGTTCGTCTCAGCTGTGGGAAAATAAAACCTGAGTTTATCTGTAGGAAGAGGTTTGAGTGCTGATCTGAGTCTGCAGAGTTAATCTG
>NW_013952760.1:358572-360566 GCF_001266775.1 Austrofundulus limnaeus | reverse complement strand
TACATTATCCACCAGAAAAATAAATACATTTTTAAACAAGTTTTGATTTATAGTAGGGCTGTGAAATTCATCGCGTTAACTCTGATTTATTTTAGCTGCATGAACATAGATTAAAATTTTAATCGTGATTAATCGTGATTAAAATGTACAATCAATTTACTCTGACTGAATATGTAGGTTTGTATTTTACAGTGCATCATGTCAGGTCATGTTTGTAGATGAGAAGTGGTTCTCAAACAGTTTACCTGATAAATAAAGGTTAAATAAATAAAATAAAATAAGCCATGAAAAGATTAAAAAAAAACCTATACATAATGTGTTACACATGGAGTTTTTTTAAACCTTTATTTATCAGGTAAACAGTTTGAGAACCACTTCTCATTTACAAACATGACCTGACATGATGCACTGTAATATACAGACCTACATATTCAGACAGAGTAAAGTGATTGTAAATTTTAATCGCGATTAAAATTCTTAATCTGTGCCCATGCAGCACTAAAATTAATCAGAGTTAACTCGATTTATTTCACAGCTCTAAACTAATATTATGTATTCATTTTTTTTTAAATTGCGGTTGTACTTTATTAAACATTGTGTTTAAAGCTATTAAATAATCCAATTAAAAGCAGTGTTATTGGCTGCTTTAAATGCTGTGTGCGTGATAATGGAACTGAGGTGTTTGAAGTAAAAATGAGCAGATCGTTTGCTGCATCCCTGAACTAATGATCCGGACGAGGCAGCAGGTTCTGTAAAGAGAAGAACCGGACTAAACAGAACCGGTGATGAGAAGCTTGAACGTGTCCACAGAGAGTGAAACTAGAAGAAAAATAAAACTTCAGCTACAGCAGGGGTGTCAAACTCCTGTCCTCGAGGGCCGCTATCCTGCATGTTTTAGAGGTTTTCTTGCTCCAACACACCTGATTTTGATCGCTGGGTAATTAACAGGCTTCTGCCCAATTTGAAGAGTTAATTCAATCACTGAATCAGGTGTGTTGGAGCTGGAAAACCTCTAAAACATGCAGGATAGCGGCCCTCGAGGACTGGAGTTTGACACCCCTGAGCTACAGGAACCGGAGAGGAACACGTCTGCTCGCTCAGAACAGGACATTTGGTTCTTTTTAAGTACATTTGGACCACAGCAGAGCTGTTGGTACTGGTCCGATCTGCTGCTCCTGGGTGGTGTGAGACAGATCCTGTGAGTTCTGTTCAGACCAACTGCTTCCATCTGTGTCGCCTTTTGATTCCTGCTGGTTCTGTTCGTRGAGCCTGTACAGGCTTCCTGCAGACCCTTAAAAAGTCTTAAAATCATTCAATTCATCTATCCAAAATAAGGCCTTAATTAGCCTTAAAAATTTTGAATGTATAAACTTTATTTATTTCATAAAACATAAAACAAAACTTTATGTACAATAAAATGAAAATACAAATAAAATTAAATGAAAGGTGGGAGAGAAGGAAAAAATCTTATATCTTCCCCTTTTTTCTCAAATATAGATTCAAACTATAATCTTCAGTTAACAAAACAAAAACATTGAAACTTTCTAAAACAAAGTGAACAACTACATATTAAACCATTTTATATTTTTTAACAGTCCAGTCTTTATCATTCTCTTAAATAAGCACAATGGGCCTCCTATAAGAAAGTTCGTATTCTTCTCCTAAATTTCTCTTCCTTTTGTTCGTACAAAGGGTTCGTACGAACATGTCACGTCAGATTCAACAAACTCTTCTATCTTCAGGAAAAGTGTGTAAATGAGCTGCGTAAACTGATGAATCACCAGGTGGATCTGAGTCACCAGGTGGATCTGAGTCACCAGGTGGATCTGAGACACCAGGTGGATCTGAGTCACCAGGTGGATCTGAGTCACCAGGTGGATCTGAGACACCAGGTGGATCTGAGTCACCAGGTGGATCTGAATCACCAGGTGGATCTGAGACACCAGGTGGATCTGAGTCACCAGGGTCCAGGTGGATCCTAGTCGGTCCCTTGT
>NW_013952760.1:351745-358113 GCF_001266775.1 Austrofundulus limnaeus | reverse complement strand
CTTCCTGGGGATGTAGGCCGGGTTCTTCCGGTCCTCGTCATCATCGAGGTGCTGGCCCGGTTTTCCTCCCGCCTTCGTCTCAGGATCCTCAGTGGACTCCTGCAGATAAGAAGTACTTATTACTGACAGACCCTCAGGTCTGTGAGCAACAGAAAAAAATAAACTAACAATGCAACAGTTTGCAGTAACCACTTTCTAACAGCTCAGGATCGTATCGTTTAAATCAGTGGTTCCCAAACTTTTCACCTTTTGACCCACAAAATAACAGCAGAGATCTGTGACCACAACTATTTTTGGACGATGGGCATAGTAACAATATTTATTATTCTACATTTATACATTTTAGGCAACTAAGGCAAAAATGTAATTAATTTAGAAAATCTTTTCAGGACCCCACCTTGATGTTTCAGGACCCCACTTTGGGTCCTGACCCCAACTTTGGGAACCACTGATTTAAACGATACGATCCTGAGCTGTTRGAAAGTGGTTACTGCAAACTGTTGCATTGTTTGTTTGTTTTTTTTCTGTTGCTCACAGACCTGTGGAGGGTCTGTCAGTAATAAGAACTTATTATCTGCAGGAGTCCACTGAGGATCCTGAGACGAAGGCGGGAGGAAAACCGGGCCAGCACCTCGATGATGACGAGGACCGGAAGAACCCGGCCTACATCCCCAGGAAGGGTCTGTTCTTTGAGCACGACGTTCGAGGCCACGCTCAGGAGGAGGAGAGGTGAGCCCACCTCACTCCACCGTAGGGTTGGGCATAATCGTATCGTCTGCAATTAATCGTCAGAAAAACATTAATCGATTATTTTTGGCACTTGACGATTAATATGATTAATGCCACCAGTCAGACTGACTGGATATTTCCCCGGTCAGTCTGCTTGGTGCTCCTCTCTGATTCAAATATGACGAACATTTAAACAAAAGTTCTGTAATTTATTTATCTATTTACACAATTTAAAATTTGAAGTATAGCCTGAAGTCTGATTTTGACACTATTTGGAAAAGATTTTTACAAAGAGCAAATCTTTCCCACTAAATAGGTCATGTGACTAGGACATAATGGCGTCCAGGGACTCCAGAGGATTAATCGTCAAATTAATCGTTGATGGCTAAATACCACAATTAATCGTGATTAATTTTTTTGCCAATATCGCCCAACCCTACCCCACCGGGTCGGTTTAGTTCTGGACAGAGATCAGGGCCGAGCAGGTCTAACTGCAGGATCTGTGTCCCCCTCAGGCCCAAAGGTCGGAACAGGAAGCTGTGGAAGGACGAGGGCCGGTGGGAGCACGATAAGTTCAGAGAGGAGGAGCAGGCGCCCAAGAGCCGCGAGGAGCTCATCGCCATCTACGGTTACGACATCAGGAACGGAGGCGGCGGTCAAGGAGACCGAGCGTATCGACAGAGACGACCCCGGTGAGTTCTCTGAGCCGGTTCCACCCAAACCTCAAGATTTACTGCTTTCATTGTACGTTAAAAACTAGGGATGCACCATAACTTGTGTTCTAGTGAGAAAGTTGTTTTTTCCTACGCCACTTGAACGTTGCGTGGGTCAGGCAGGATGGGAAGCGATTTGACCAAAAATGATAAAAATAAACACACATTCTCTTCACCATGCTGGCAAACATGTTCATATATTATGGGYTCTGTTTGTTATGAGATCGTACCGATAACTATGATGTCATAATTCACCGATATCAGACCGATAACTATGATGTCATAATTCACTGATATCGTACCGATAACTATGATGTCATAATTCACTGATATCGTACCGATAACTATGATGTCATAATTCACTGATATCGTACCGATAACTATGTCATAATTCACTGATATCGTACCGTTAACTATGATGTCATAATTCACTGATATCGGACCGATAACTATGATGTCATAATTCACTGATATTGGACCGATAACTATGATGTCATAATTCACTGATATTGGACTGATGGTTATGGTGCACCCTCATTAAAAACACGTGTGTGTGTGTCAGAGGAGTTTTCTTTACCTGTCAGATAAAGAGCTGTCCTGTTGTGTCCCTGCAGGCCCGGTTCTTCTCCAAACAGGGACAAACGGTGGAGGGACGGGGGCGGAGGAGGACCCAGACCGGCCCGGTCCTGGCAGAACCGAGGAGGAGCTGCTCCACCTTCATCTCTGCCTCCCTCCTCTTCATCCTCTGCATTCCCTCCTCTTCCTTCCGCTCATCGCAACAGTAACTCCTCCAGACCACCCCCCTCCCGCAGCAGGCCCCCCCACCCGAACCAGGCAACCCCCCCTCATTTGGAGTACAGGAGTAACGAATCAAACGCACCTCCGCTCCATCCCAGGGAGCGGCTGGGTTCTAAAGCTCTGGAGCCTGCAGGAGAGAGGGGCTTGGCCAGCAGGGGGGCGCGGGGTCCTGGAGGTAAAGCGGGGCCAGCCGTGGTCATTGAGGAGGTGTCAGTCAGTCCTGGGGGGCCGGGAGAGGAGGATCTGAGCTCAGCCTCTGCAGCTACAGCTGCCTCACCTCAGCCAGGGGGGTACCAGTCACCCAGACGGCAGGAACGGGGCGCTGCTGACAGGTCTGCCTCTGGACCGGCTGCCTCCCCCTCTGACCCCTCCCCTCAGTCTGCCGCAGCCAATCAGGAAGCCTCTCCGCCCACCGAGCGGCCAGTGGAGCGCAAGTCCTACTCTCTGGCCCGCAGGACTCGATCGCGACCCTCAGACCTGGGCAGCAAGCAGGCCTCTGTGGAGGAGTCTGCATCTGGGGGAAACACCTCCTCTCCCGGCAGCGGGGGAGGGAAGGCCTGGGCCGGAGACGGGACCGGTCCCACGGCGCCGGCAGGGGTGGGTGGGRGCGCGGGACTAGCCGAGCTGGACCAGGACGTGGCTCGACTCAGTCTGGCTAGACAAAACTGGAGTCAGAGCCCGACGTCCTACATGCGCTCCGAGCTGAGAGGTGAGTCCAGCAGACCTTGTCCTGGTCCGGTCAGGACCCGGTTCTGTGTTCCAGRTAAAACTGGACTAACTGCTGTTTTGGGTCTGAAGTGGAACCAGTACTATCTGCTGGTTCTGTGTTCTACTTGGACTGGACTGTCTTCTGTTTGGGTCCACAGGCCTCCCGAACCCCCTGCACATTGGCGGCGGCCCGCCTCAGTTCTCCAGCATGGAGGAGATGGGAGTCGGCTCCAACCGGGCCAAGCGCTACTCGTCCCAGCGTCAGAGGCCTGTTCCAGAACCGGCGCCGCCCATGCACCTCGGCGTGATGGAGGGACACTACTACGAGCCCAGTAAGACCTCAAACTGTGCCGATGTTTCTGGTGCTGGAACTTCAGATTTACAGGCTCGACACACGGAGAGATTAACGGCAGAGATTAACGACGGGGATTAACGACAGAGATTAACGACGGAGATTAACGACGGGGATTAACTTCAGAGATTAACGACAGAGATTAACGACGGGGATTAACGACAGAGATTAACGACGGGGATTAACGACGGGGATTAACAGATTAACAATGGGGATTAACGACAGAGATTAACAATGGGGATTAACAAAGGGGATTAACGACAGAGATTAACGACAGAGATTAACAATGGGGATTAACGACGGGGATTAACGACAGAGATTAACAACGGGGATTAACGACGGGGATTAACGACAGAGATTAACAACGGGGATTAACGACGGGGATTAACGACAGATTAACGACAGGGATTAAGAATGGGGATTAACGACAGAGATTAACGACAGGGATTAAGAATGGGGATTAACGACAGAGATTAACGACAGGGATTAAGAATGGGGATTAACGACAGAGATTAAACGTCTCTGAGGAAAAAACTTTCAAAGTTCAGAAACGAGAAAAGTTATTTAGAAATCTGTCTCATCTGCATCACCTTTATCGTCATTATATTTGCATTACAATGAAATTGGATTAATTTTTATACAAGTTAAATATAATACGACAAAATGTACACTATACAAAAAAAGAAAAGAATTTCTAAATATAAAAATAAAGAAAAAAGTGCTGAGTCAGCATTCAGACTGCATGAGAACAAAACTGGAACAACTTTGATCTTTTACCATCAACAGGGATTAAATAAATGAATAATTTCTCTGTTTTTTATTGTTCATTCAGCAGCTCGATGATGTAACGTCCAGTTTCATGTTCTGAAACTCCGAACATTTTGATCCAAATCTGTAAACAAACTGAAGGTCTCTGCCTTGTTGACAGTTTAAATCTGTCCTGTCAGACTGAAGRGTCAAACTGTGTCCAGCTGCTTCTTTCTCTTCTGAATGACCTCCTTTGTCTGTGTGTCAGTGTCGTACCAGGGACCAATCTACACTCATGGAGACGGCGCCGCCCCCATACCGCCCCAAGGGATGCTGGTCCAGCCTGAGATGCATATCCCCCATCCTGGTCAGAGTCCTCAAACTTAAAACTGATCAAAAAAAAAAAAAAAAACATCAAACATTCATCTTGCTGCTTCTCTGCAGGTCTCCATCCCCACCAATCGGGCGGCCCTATCGCTAACCCCGCCCTCTACGGAGCTCCGCCTGTCTCTTTGTCACCGGGGCAACCACAGCAGCTGCTGCCTCCTCCTTTCTACCCTCCCCCTGGGGTTGTAACCTTTCCATATCCCACCATGTACCCAAACCCACAGGTAAGCTGCTGCTGTCGTCACCTGCAGGGGGCGCCATTTTCCTTTAAATCTAAGTGTGAAACCATGTGTGTGCTCCAGGGGCAGTCCCAGGTGACCTACGGCGGCGTCACGTATTACGACACGATGCAGCAGCAGGCTCAGCCCAAACCCTCGCCCCCCCGCCGAACGTCCCAGCCTGTCACCATCAAACCCCCCCCTCCAGAGGTTCCCTTTGCCTCAGAGTGACCCCGCCCCTCACCACCTCCAGGCCACCCAGTCTAAGCCCCACCCTGACCTGAAGACTACAGGTGGGTTTAGGTTTGATCCTGGTGTTTCGTGATGGGAAACACCTGTAGCACCTCGACTGTCCTCTAAGCTCCCCTCAGCTGAGGGTCTTCAACAGAATCCCCCCCAAATCTAAACAGATCTTTAAAATAAACATGAAATATATCTGGAATGAGCAGCAGCAGGTGGCTGGTCTGTTGCAGACAATCCAGATACCAGATTATAATCTGGACACAACAGAAATATTCTTTCTTTAGCTGGGTGATAATCCAGCTATAATCCAGCTGAACTCAGGATGTAATTGAGTGACTGCTGGAGTGTAACTGGCTAAACAAATTTAATCTGGTTAGGACCAATTAATCTGCTGCAGCCCTGCTGCAGTCGGGCTCTAATTGGGCTAAATTTAGTAAGCTGTAGTTGGACAGTAATTGTRTAATCTATAATATATATTCATAATCTGATTAACCAGGCTATAATCTGCTCATCACCCCTACAAACAGATTTCCTTTTAACTCTTGAAAATCTATAAAATCATGTGTTGAATAATCTGGATTATCTGACTAACCAAGCTTTGATCTGACTGTAACCAGGCTTTGATCTGACTGTAACCAGGCTATGATCTGAATATAATCAGACTGTAACCAGGCTATGATCTGACTGTAATCTGACTGTAACCAGGCTATGATCTGAATATAATCTGACTGTAACCAGGCTATGATCTGAATATAATCTGACTGTAACCAGGCTATGATCTGAATATAATCTGACTGTAATAGGGCTATGATCTGAATATAATCTGACTGTAACCAGGCTATGATCTGAATATAATCTGACTGTAATAGGGCTATGATCTGAATATAATCTGACTGTAATAGGGCTATGATCTGAATATAATCTGACTGTAGCCAGGCTATGATCTGAATATAATCTGTCTGTAGCCAGGCTATGATCTGAATATAATCTGTCTGTAACCAGGCTGTGATCTGACTGTAATCTGAACATAATCTGATTGTAGCCAGGCTATGATCTGACTGTAACCTGACTGTAACCAGGCTATGATCGGAACATAATCTGACTTTAACCAGGCTGTGATCTGACTGTAATCTGAATATAATCTGTTTATCATTCTTACAGATTCCTTTTTAAACTCTTGAAAACCTGTTAAATTAAATGAATCCCATGTTGATTATTTTATTAATCTGGATTATCTGATCTGTTTGTAGGAGTGTGGTTGGAGAGTCGGTGAGGAGCTGCGGTCCCAAACAGAACCACCAACAGAACCTGGAGGGGAGGGGCACGAGATGAGATGGACCCACAACACCTCTGCTGGACTGGTTTTTCTCTCGACACTGAAACTCTGAGGTCGACGGTTCAATCCCGAGTCTCTTTGCAGCACCTCTAATCTGAAGACGGGCCCACCTTCCCGGGGGGGGGGGGGGGGGGGGG
>NW_013952760.1:348826-351516 GCF_001266775.1 Austrofundulus limnaeus | reverse complement strand
CTCTAAGACGGGTGGAACCAGCAGCTGCTGGTTCTGTCAGTGTGAGCATCGGACTGAATCCAACAGGAAGTGGAAACGGTTTGAGACTTGACTCTGTCACAACACGGTTAACGTGGTTCTTTAGGATTACACCAGGATTAAACCAGGATTACACCAGGATTAAACCAGGATTACACCAGGATTAAACCAGGATTAAACCAGGATTAAACCAGGATTAAACCAGGTGGTTCAGAGCTGAAACCTGCTCATCATCATCGTCAGACTCTTCATCAGTTCCACGTCTGATTGGTTTCTAATAAAACGGTTTCAAACAGATTTATTAATCATCAGATAAAGAGTTTAAAGTTTAAAATCATTCTAAAAACAACAGAATCTTTCAGCTTCTCTCCTGAGTCTGGTTCTGGAGGTCCGTTAGAGCTCAGAACTGGTTCCAGAGCGGCACCTGCAGTCGTGGATGAGCCGGTCCTGATGATCAGAACCATCAGAAGCTGTTGGTGTAAATAAAAATCTAAAGCTGTAAATACAAGCTGGCAGAGAGAACCGGATCGTATCAGAACTTCAGATGAAATCGGATCAGCAGAACCAGAACGTTATTATGTAGAGAAGAACTTTTTCTTCAACGTTTCTTTTGTTTGACGTTATTTTGTGTCTGCAGACGTGTTCCTGTTTTTATTTGTGAAACATTTGGACCAGAACCGGAGGAAGTGAACGGGTCGTCGTTTGTTCTTCATAACAAACTTTTTTGAGTTTAAAGATTTTTCTGTTTTTCTTTTTTGTTGAACTTTATGAACCGTTTGTGGTTTGATGTCAGAATAAAGTGTTTTTTCTTCTGTCTGAGCTGGATGAGGTCCTGTGACCCGGTGACTCGGGTCAGGTGACTCGGGTCAGGTGACTCAGGTGTTCCTACAGATAAAGTTGATCCTTATTTTAAAACCAAAGAACAAAACTAAAAACTTGTTTACAGGCAGTCATCAGCCATTACATTATGACCACCTGAAGATCTTCTCTGGACCTCAGAGGGTCTGCTGCAGATGTTCTTTGAACCATTAGGGGGCTCTGGAGGACTCCTGAAGGTCTGGAGACTCCTGACAAAATTTGGACAGAACAGGGTCAGACACTGGACCTGATCCTGATGAGTTCTGACAGATGACTGGTTGTCCTCTACTCCAGGAGGTCTCTTCTGATCCAGGAGGTCTCAGATGATCCTGGAGGTCTCAGCTGATCCTGGAGGTCTCAGTTGATCCTGGAGGTCTCAGATGATCCTGGAGGTCTCAGATGATCCTGGACGTCTCAGCTGATCCTGGAGGTCTCAGTTGATCCAGGAGGTCTCAGATGATCCAGGAGGTCTCAGATGATCCAGGAGGTCTCAGATGATCCAGGAGGTCTCAGTTGATCCAGGTGGACTCAGATTACAGGACCATGCAGGTCCTTGAGGTACAGGAGGAGTTCTCAGGTGTCAGGTTTCTGTGAGCCAGGATTCGGTTCTAGCCCACAGATCTGGTCCTGGATCCAGACTGCAGTTTTTCTTTAGATCTGAACTCTCGCGATGTTTCAGACTCTCTGAATCCAGTTTTCTGCCTCAGGGTGTTTTTTGTTTTTTTTACACCCTGACAGCGGGAACGTGTCTGCGCGCGCCCGACGGGTGCGCGCAACTGCAGCAGATCCGCGCGGAGAGGGCGCGCGCACGCTCCCCATCACTTCTCATCCCACAGAAAAAGGTGGGAGGAGGGGACCGCGAGAGGCTGGCGGACCATCGGAACCTCTGCAGCATCCGAACCGAGACCAGGATCCGAACTGAAACCCGCAGATAGCCGCGGAGGCTCAGAAAACCGACTGCACCCAAACGCAGCAGGACGGCTCCTCCTCAGGTGAGCCAGGAAGGGTTCTGAAGAACCACCGTCGATCGGCCGGACCCGAACAGCAGCCCGCCCCGAACCATCAGAACCGGGCAGGTACCGCTCTGCGCCTCACGTCCTCGGTTCCTCTGACCGTGGGTTCGGACTGTGTGGATCCGGAGACTCGGTTCGGTTCCGGAGCTCGGTGTTCCTGCAGTCAGAGAGCGCCTGGGGGAGGAGCGGGCCGGTTCCGAACGGTTTATAGCAGATTCTGGACTGGGGGAGCWCCGAGACCCGAGGAGGACTCTGCACCACGTCCATGGACCCGGACCGCTGATCCACAACAGCCCAGAACCCACAGGGTCCGCCCACACCTGTCCAGTCTGTCCAGACCCGACCTGCAGGGTTCGGATGATGTAGGATCCAGCTGCCCCCCCTCCCCCACCCCCCCTGAGCACCTCGGAACCACCGCCCACCACCAGAAACCCGGAGACCCACCATGCCGGCCGGGATGAAACCTCTGGAGAAGTTCCTGAAGAAGCAGACCACGGCTCTGACCCGGGCCGGGGGGTTCGGGGGGGTGGCGGACAAGTCCACCGGAGGGACCGGGGCGTCCCGGAGGAGGGCCAGTCTGTCCCGGGTCGTCCCGTTCTTCAGGGAGACCTCACCTGAGAGCGGCCACGCGCGGGAGGTCTTCAGGTGAGTCCTGGACCCGAGCCGCAGGGCCGGATCAGAGGGTGGGGGGTCCGGGGGTCCAGATTAGAGAGGGGTCTGCTGGACCCGGACTTGGATCTGTGTTTAAATGATTTAAATCCCTGAGATTAAAATGTAATAATAATGATTTTATTTATTTAT
>NW_013952760.1:345555-348391 GCF_001266775.1 Austrofundulus limnaeus | reverse complement strand
GAACTGAACTGAATAAAAACTGTGACCTCTCACCCCCCAGCCCCGACAGCGAGGACCCCCCGTCCTGGCCTTCAGCTACAGGGACCGGTCTGGTCTCCGTACCCAGCAGTGCTAATGGCTCAGGTTCTGGTTCTGGTTCTGGTTCTGGTTCTGGAGGAGGAGACGTCCGCAGCCCGTCCCTGTCCAGTGACGAGCAGAGCTCCGAGGCCAGCCTGATCACCGACACCAGCAGCTCTGGAGGAGGAGGAGGAGGAGGAGGGGGGGGGACGCCTCTTCATCCCGACACTCCAGACAACCTGACGCTCGCCGTGCTCGACAGCGTGGCGGGAAAACGCTTCGGTCACTGTGCAGGTGAGACGCTTACCTGAGTGGGAGGAGCCAGAGAAAACCAGGCTCACCAGGTTCTGAATGCATGGAAAGTTATCAGGTTTGACCTTTAGCCTGCAGAGGATTGTTGTTGTTTACAGGTCACATGTTGTTGTTTACAGGTCACATGTTGTTGTTTACCCCAGGTTTAAGGTTTACTTGTTGCCATATTGTAACAAGTAAAGGTAAAGGTGCTTTATTTGTCATCAGTGTATGTTTCCACACAATGACGAAATTTGTGCTCTGCATTTAACCCATCCACACCCAGGTGGAGCAGCGGGCAGCCATGTGAGGCGCCCGGGGAGCAGTKAGGGTTAGGTGTCTTGCTCAAGGACACCACGACATGTGGGTATGGCGGGGAGTCGAACCTAAGACTTTCGGGTCCCAAGCCGGCYGCTCTACCACTACACCACAGCCGCCCCCAAAGTATATATAGTCTGACTTTAAACCCAGGTTACCTAAAGTCAGGATGAATTTACTCTGGCTCCTCCCCCTGAGCAGGTTCGGTGATGAAGCTCCGCCTCCTGAGGATGGGAGGGAGGAGCTTACCTCTGACCTCAGCAGGAAGAGAGTCTGTTTGATGTTTCAGGTTTTAGATCCAGACTCAGTCCTGCAGAAACATTTTCATTTTTCACTTCAGATCACACAGACTGTGTGTGTGTGTGTGTGTGTGTGTGTGTGTGTGTGTGTGTGTGTGTGTGTGTGTGTGTGTGTGTGTGTGTGTGTGTGTGTGTGTGTGTGTGTGTGTGTGTGTGTGTGTGTGTGTGTGATGTTTCTCTGGCTCTGACACCTTCTGATCCTCCGGCTGTTCGGTTCTCTGGGTTCTGATGGGACCGGTTCTGTTCTAAAAACATCTCAGTGAGGTTCTGAGAAGCTGCGGGGCTTCGGACAGAACCGAGTCGAGTTCTGTTCAGAACCGACACCAGTGGGTTTTTAACTCACAGTAAATATTCTTTAAAATGAAATCAGATGAAACATAAATAAACTAAAAACATGTTTTATGAAGGTAAATACTGTAAATGATTATTTAAATAACATTTGTTATAAATAAAACCATTTTAAATAAATAAAGAAGAATAAAAGTGTTTCCTCGTGGAGGGTTTTATCGGATCGTCTGGAAGGACACCAACAGAACTCTGAGCTGACCCAGAACGGGTCGGTGGTTCTGGTCCTCCTCAGTCGGACCACGTTTGGAACATGACTCAGCTGATTGACTTTGGGTCGAACAGCGTGGGAACAGAGACGTCAGAACTGCGATCCGCTCCGGTTCTGATCCGAGACGGAAACTTTTCACAGATTAAATAATCTCCTGGATTCAGTTTAATCCAGACTTTATTTAACTTTAACTGAACTTCAGGTTTAGATTCTTCTTCAGAGGTCAACCAGTGTCTGAGGAGGAACTCAGAGAGAGCTTGAGAAAGTCCAGAGATCTGATCCAGAACCACAAGGTCTGGATCTGTTTTTATGGTTCTGTTCTTCAGAACCTCAACCAGAGTTCTGAGCTTTTAGCTTCAGTTTGGACCTGCAGGATGAGGGACAGAACCGGACCAGAACCAGGGGAGCAGCTCAGAGTTGATCCTCCTCTTCAGCCTGACCCAGATGTGAGTTAGAATCTAGACCAGAACCGGTACCGCACCCTTGGAGCTGTCAGCCGGGTCGTTTGGACGGTTTGAAAACAGGTTTGATGTGATGAAGACTTCTCACCTGTCAGGTTCTACCTGCTGCAGGTGGGCGTGGCTCACAGACACTCACCTGCACCTGAACGCATCTGGACCTGAACCCACCCTGGACCAGAACCCACCCTGGACCAGAACCCACCCTGGACCAGAACCCACCCTGGACCAGCTGTTGGGTTCTGCAGGTTTAGCTTGGACACAGATGAAGGAGACAGAACCAGAGATGTTCTGGTGATGATGAGGAGGAGAGAGATGATGAAGATGATGACGTCATGTTTTTGTTGTTAATCTTCAAACTGTCAATCATCTCAGGTCAAAGGTCACTCTGCTTTACACACATGATTGGTTAGTTACTGTGTGTGTGTGTAAAGCTTTGAGGATTAAGCCCCGCCCCTCACCAGTGACATCACACTCTCTGATTGGCTCTTTTGTCGAACATTTTGATTTTTTAAATCATGAGAGAAAACMAGAGCTGTGCAGGTGAGGCTCACCTGAGAACATCACTTCCTGTTGGCAGCGTCTGTCTGCCATCCCATAATATTAACCTCAGCAGCTGCTGGGCAGGAAAACACAGAATGTGTAGAAAACAAACTGATGTCCTGTGTAACACACTCACACACAGACACACACAGGCGTGTTGGAGCATGCAGGTGTGTTCAGGTGAGGCAGTGTCGCTCTGTGGAGCTGAATGTAAACAAAGTTTGTTTCTTTTTGTGTTGGAGTAAAAACTGAAATTAGACTTTGGTGCTGTGTGTGTGTGTGTGTGTGTGTGTGTGTGTGTGTGTGTGTGTGTG
>NW_013952760.1:343400-344815 GCF_001266775.1 Austrofundulus limnaeus | reverse complement strand
AGTGTTTAGTTTTATTAACACTGTACAGTGTTAAGTTTTATTAACACTGTACAGTGTTAAGTTTTATTAACACTGTACAGTGTTAGTCAGTGTTAATTTTTAAYTCTGTTCAGAGTWAAATTGACACCAGTTCAGATAAGGACCAAATAGACTCGGACACAGTGTTAATTTAACTCTAAGTGTTGAGTTATCACTGCAGTGGACCGTGAAGTCCTCTGTAGACCAAAGGGTTCTAGCTGGACCAAACTGGGTCCAACAGAACCCTGGTCCAGAACACGGTGGTTTGACTTGCTTCATCTGTACAGAAGCTGACAGATGAAGTCATGGTTCTGTGGGTGTCTGTCGGATCAAAGCTGGACTGGTTCTGGCTCTGGTTCTGGTTCTGGTTCTGGTTCTGGTTCTGGTTCTGGTTCTGGATCAGGATTTCACTCTCCGACTCTCAGCAGAACGAACAAACGTCAGAAAACAGAAAGCGAGCGGCTGATCTGTGTGTGGGAGGAAGATTTGCTTCTGAGGAAAAGAAATGTGCCCACTCTGTCTCTGGATGCTTTTACCTCTGCTCCTCCTCCTCCTCCTCCTCCTCCTCCTCGTCTCCTTCGACCTGTCAGAACTCCTCTTTTATCTCTATCTGTGCAGCCGCTTGGGTTTCATCCTCAGGAACATACATGTTGTGTTTGACACGTGAGAGCACCTGTTCACATAGCAACCAGCTCTACTGAAGAGAGGAAGAGGAGGGAGGAGAGGAAGAGGAGAGGAAGAGGAGGGGGGAGAGGAAGAGGAGGGAAGAGAGGAAGAGGAGCGAGGAGAGGAAGAGGAGGGAGGAAGAGGAGGGGGGAGAGGAAGAGGAGGGAAGAGAGGAAGAGGAGCGAGGAGAGGAAGAGGAGGGAGGAAGAGGAGGGGGGAGAGGAAGAGGAGGGAAGAGAGGAAGAGGAGCGAGGAGAGGAAGAGGAGGGAGGAAGAGGAGGGAGGAGAGGAAGAGGAGGGAGGAGAGGAAGAGGAGGGAGGAAGAGGAGGGGGGAGAGGAAGAGGAGGGAAGAGAGGAAGAGGGGCGAGGAGAGGAAGAGGAGGGAGGAAGAGGAGGGAGGAGAGGAAGAGGAGGGAGGAGAGGAAGAGGAGGGAGGAAGAGGAGGGGGGAGAGGAAGAGGAGGGAAGAGAGGAAGAGGGGCGAGGAGAGGAAGAGGAGGGAGGAAGAGGAGGGAGGAGAGGAAGAGGAGGGAGGAGAGGAAGAGGAGGGAGGAAGAGGAGGGGGGAGAGGAAGAGGAGGGAAGAGAGGAAGAGGGGCGAGGAGAGGAAGAGGAGGGAGGAAGAGGAGGGAGGAGAGGAAGAGGAGGGAGGAGAGGAAGAGGAGGGAGGAAGAGGAGGGAGGAGAGGAAGAGCAGGGAGGAGAGGAAGAGCAGGGAGGAGAGGAAGAGGAG
>NW_013952760.1:338773-340553 GCF_001266775.1 Austrofundulus limnaeus | reverse complement strand
CATCCATCCACAGTTAGGCAGGAACTGTCTGTGAACCTGGTTCCATCTAAGTTCTGAGAAGCTGGTTTGGACCTGTAAAYGGTTCCAGAACCTGCCAGAGTTCTTCATTCAAAGAACAGAACCACACCTGGGAACTGTCAACACATGAGTCCTGCTACAGAACCCAGAATAACTCAGATTAAAAATAGATCATTTATAGACATGTCAAGGAGGAAAGCAGATTTTGAATCTTTTTCTACAGGGTGATGAGGAGGAGGAGGAGGAATTCTTCATCATCTTCTGCAGTTTGCAGTAATCCTGAAGAACTGACCGTGAAGTGTTCCCTGTACGCCTCCTTTAGGGACATCGTTCTGTCCGGAATATTGAAGCTCCTGAATCAAACCCACACRTGCAGATCATCAGGTCCGGACCGGTCCGTGTGGTTCCACAATCTGAGCTGCTGATGGAGAATTCTGCTGAGCTTAATGTCGAAAAAACACCAAGCATGATGGAAAATATCATTCACAATCTCAGCATACACATGCTCACAGACAGGACAGAAAAACAACCTTAATCCAGCCAATCAGAGAGCAGGAATCATGCAGGATGTGTTGCTGGTTTTGTGTGTCTGCGTAATGTGGGTCATCATGGCTGCTGCTCTCTGAGACTGAAAATGATTCTGTTTATGTTTTAAAAGAAGCGTTCTCTTTGTTTGTTTGTTTGTTTGTTTGTTTGTTTGTTTGTTTGTTTGTTGTTTAGGCAACAACATCAGCAGCAGGAAAGAGGATGTAACCGTGGTCAGATTCTGAGTGTGTCCTGGTTTCCTTAACTTGATGTTCTCCAGATTTACGCTAGAGGAAGAGGGGAGAGGCAGCGAGGAGGAGGCAGCGAGGGAGAGGAGGGGAGGAGGAGGAGGAGGAGGAGAGGGGGATGGAAAGACAGAGATGAGCTCTGCAGAGAGGAAGCAGGCGGTACTGAATGTGGCGTTCAGGTACCTGGATACATACAGAGAGCTGCTGCAGGAGGAGGGCGAGCGCAGCAACAGCTTCCCCAAGGTAACATTTACCTTTAACTCTGGGTTCAACATTAACTCTGAGTCTAACGTTAACTTAGTCTAACAAAAACTGAGTCTAACAATAGCTGAGTCTAACACTAACTCTGAGTCTAAGAATAACTCAGAGTCTAACATTAACTCTGTGTCTAATATTAACTCTGGGTCTGATATTAACTCTGGGTCTGATATTAACTCTGAGTCTGATATTAACTCTGAGTCTAATATTAACTCAGACTAATATTAACTCTGAGTCTAATATTAACTCTTAGTCTAATATTAACTCTGAGTCTAATATTAACTCTTAGTCTAATATTAACTCTGAGTCTAATATTAACTCTTAGTCTAATATTAACTCTGAGTCTAATATTAACTCTGAGTCTAACATTAACTCTGAGTCTAACGTTAACTTAGTCTGACAATAACTGAGTTTAGACTCAGTTATTGTTAGACTAAGTTAACTCTGAGTCTAAGAATAACTCCGAGTCTAACTTTAACTATGAGTCTAACATTAACTCTGAGTCTAATATTAACTCTGAGTCTGATATTAACTCTGAGTCTAATATTAACTCTCGGTCTAATATTAACTCTGAGACTAATATTAACTCTGAGTCTAATATTAACTCTTAGTCTAATATTAACTCTTAGTCTAATATTAACTCTGAGTCTGATATTAACTCTGAGTCTAATATTAACTCTCGGTCTAATATTAACTCTGAGACTAATATTAACTCTGAGTCTAATATTAAC
>NW_013952760.1:332089-334997 GCF_001266775.1 Austrofundulus limnaeus | reverse complement strand
GTGTGTGTGTGTGTGTGTGTGTGTGTGTGTGTGTGTGTGTAGTTTTCTGCAGGGTGTACACCCCGGATCACTCGTACGTCACCATCCGGAGCCGCCTGTCCTGTCGGGTCGGGGAGATTCTGGCTCTGGTCAGAGAGAAGCTTCAGTACAGTGAAGACCAGCCGGTTCTGCCTGGAAACCTGGTTCTGGTGGCCGTCACCTCGTCTGGAGGTTTGCACACGCACACAGTTACACACACAGACACACACACACACACACACACACACACATGTTTCTGAGCATGTCACGTGTGCCGGCTGTCCTCAGAGAAGGCCGTGTTCCGCCCCAGCGATGAGGCCGTCTTCACCACCCTGGGGGTCAACACCCACCTGTTCGCCTGTGAGCCGTCTGAACTGGACTCTCTGGTGAGCTTCACTGCTTGGTTCCGGTCCAGTTTGAGCCRGTGTGAAACCAGTCTGTTTGGTTTGAAGSTGATGATGTCACTTCCTGTCCCCTCAGCTCCCTCTCCCTGAGGAGATCCACTGGACGCCAGGCGACAGTAAACTTCACGACATGTCGGCGGAAGAAGTGGCCAATCAGCTGGTGGTGTTCGACTGGGAGCTGTTCAGCTGCGTCCACGAGGTCCGTAAGAGTCTCAGAACCTGAGCCCGGGTCCAGACTGGACCCTGAACCGTCCGGTGCCGTGGAAACGCCCACCCTGAGACTTAAACATGTTAAGAACCAGGAAGTCCGGCTCAGAGCTGCCCCGTGTGTGTGTGTGACCCGCAGGTGGAGTTCGTGTGTTACGTGTTCCACGGCGAGCAGGCCCGCTGGCGCCCCCTGAACCTGGAGCTGGTTCTGCAGCGCTGCAGCGAGGTCCAGCACTGGGTCGCCACCGAGATCCTGCAGTGCCAGTCCCTGCCCAAGAGGGTCCAGCTGCTCCGCAAGTTCATCAAGATCGCAGCGCTGTGAGTCCCACCTGGGTTCTGTAGAACCAACAGAACCCAGTCTGACAGAACCAACAGAACCCAGTCTAGTACCAAACATCTGGTACCAAACATCTGGTACCAAACAGTCAGTGGAAGTGGGCGGAGTCTGTATTTAACTGTTTTAAATCAGAGGGTGATTGGTTCTGATGAAACACCAGAACCTAAAGGTTCTGTCTGTGTGGAACAGGTCTCTGGTTCTGATCCGTTTCAGCTGCACAGAGAAAACAGCGCTGCTGTATGGCCCCGTTTCAAAACAAACTGTTGACTGATCCGTTCTCCTCTCTGGGTTCTGGTTGGTTCTGGTTGGTTCTGGTTGGTTCTGGTTGGTTCTGGCAGCTCAGTTCATAATAAAAAAACTTCCCACCTGTAAACAGAAGGTTCTGGTTCTCCAGCTGTCAGTAAAATATCTACTGAAGGTTTGAAACCTGGGTTTTACCAGAACCGGTGCCGGTCTGAGAACCCAAACCTGCGGTCCCTGAATGTCTGACCCGGTTGTGTTTCAGGTGCAAACAGCAGCAGGACCTGCTGTCCTTCCTGGCTGTGGTTCTGGGTCTGGACAACCCCGCTGTCAGCAGACTGAGACTCACCTGGGAGGTACGACCCGACCCGACAGGTCCAAAACCACATTCAGAACCATCAACTGGGTTCTAACAAATATTTGAGACCAGATCCGGTTTATCCGGGTCTTTACTGCCAGAAGCTGAGTTCTGTTGTTCGGGCACTTCCTGTCCAGGTTCTGATCATGAACCYGGTTCTGGTTCTTTCAGGGTCTGCCAGGAAAGTTCAGGAAGCAGTTCCAGCAGTTTGAGAGCATCGCAGTGAGTACAGCTTCTCAGCCCGCCTCCAGCAGAACTGTTCTGGGTCACAAAGACCCGGCTCATCTCTGGTCCGTTTGTCCTGCAGGACCCGTCCAGGAACCACAAGTCCTACAGAGACCTGATCACCAGCCTGAGGACTCCCCTGATCCCGTTCACACCGCTGCTGCTCAAAGGTGACCCAGAAACCCAGATCCAGTCCTAGATTCTTTGGAGATTCTGTTTGTTCTGCTGCTGAGAAGGAACCTCAGACTGGACTCTGATGGACCAGGTTCTGATGGACCAGGTTCTGATGGACCAGGTTCTGATAGACCAGGTTCTGATGGATCAGATTGTAATGAACTGAACTTCATCAGCCCAGACTCTGAGAGAAAAGATCTAAACTGATTAAAATGAATCTAATCTGTTAAAATACCTGGTCCTGTTCTGAGGACTGGACTAGTCCTGGTCTGAGGACTGGACTAGTCCTGGTCTGAGGACTGGACTAGTCTTGGTCTGAGGACTGGACTAGTATCAGTCTGAGGACTAGACTAGTCTTGGTCTGAGGACTGGACCAGTCCCTGCCTGCAGACTGGACTGGGTCCTGGTCTGAGGACTGGACCAGTCCCTGCCTGCAGACTGGACTGAGTCCTGGTCTGAGGACTCGGTCCTGAACCCTGAAGTCCAGTCTCAGGACTAACGGTCTGACAGGAAGTGAATCTCAGATGAAACATGTTCACATGTGAACTGATGAAACAGGTTTGGCGCCACCTGGTGGTGAAAACACGAAACATGTTCGAGACAAAAATCTCTTGAAAGAAACCCGTAAACCTTCAGGCTGACTTCAGTTTTCAGAACCTAGACCTCCGCCTGCGACCCGTGTCACAGGAAGTTCTGACCCCGCCCCCTCCATCAGAACGGTTCTGCTGTCAGGACGACGTTCTAACCGTCTGATTTCTGTGGTTTGCAGACCTGACGTTTCTGCACGAGAGCTGCAAGACGTTTCACGGAGAACTGGTCAACTTTGAGAAGATGGTGAGTTCATGTTTCTGTTTTCCACTGAGTCCGAACCACAGTTGTAAAGTAACTAAGTACAAATACTTTGTTATTATACTTAAGTAGAAATTTTGGTTATCTGTACTTTAC
>NW_013952760.1:323231-325785 GCF_001266775.1 Austrofundulus limnaeus | reverse complement strand
ATAATTAATCAGCTGTTAATTAACCTGGGGTTAATTAAACTGGTATTAAATAATTAATCAGCTGTTAATTAATTAATCAACTGTTAGTTAATTAATCTGCTGTTAATTAACCTGAGGTTAATTAACCTGGTGTTAATTAATTAATCAGCTGTTGATTAAACTGCTGTTAATTAATTAACCTGGTGTTAATTAATTTATCTGCTGTTAATTAATCAGCTGGTTAATTAATTAATCAACTTAATTAATTAATCTGCTGTTAATTAATCAGCTGGTTAATTAATTAATCAACTGTTAGTTAATTAATCAGATGGATAATTAACCTGATATTAACGTGAACCTCGTTAGCTGCTGTCTTCAGCCTGACCAGCAGGTGGCAGCGAGCGTTACAAAGTTTTCCTTTCAAAATAAGAGTCTGTCTCCTGGGGTCTGACAGTGATTCTCTTGAACAGAGACGTTAACAGATAAAACCAGGTGCAGAAGTTCGGCTGTTTGTTAGGAACTGATGCTTCGGCTCCTGGTTGTCCTCTTGGACAGACTGCTGTCCGCTGGTCACCTGACAGGACTTGGTCCAATCAGCTTCCTCCTCCTCCTAACAGGAGGCGTGTCGGTCTGGAGAGGACTTCCTGTTGAAGAAGAGATTTATTGGTTGTTTCGGGCAGAATCTGTTCCGACCCAAAGGGAAGCTGCAGATCTCAGCTGGTTCTGGTTCCTGAAGATGGAGAAGATCCTCCTGAGATCACCTGGGTTTAGTTTTTCTGTTTGAGCTCCTGCAGCTCGTCGCAAATCAAACAAACTGATGTTTAACCGAAGGAACACAGAGCCATCGCTGCACGTCAGCGTCTTACCTGCAGCCGAGGCGTTACAGGACCTGCTGCTCAGGTGTACTTCAGGACGCTGGAGTTCACCTGTTCACACCTTTGACCTCCTGCAAAGGTCAGAGTGGTTGGTTAAACGCCGACCCCTGACCTGTGGTTCATACCTGCTGACATATTCTACTCAGAGTTCAGAAAGCTCACCTGTACCTCACCTGACGATGCGTTCACTGACAGTTCCTGACTCAGCTGTACCTCACCTGACGATGCGTTCACTGACAGTTCCTGACTCACCTGTACCTCACCTGACGATGCGTTCACTGACAGTTCCTGACTCACCTGTACCTCACCTGATGATGTGTTCACTGACAGTTCCTGACTCACCTGTACCTCACCTGATGATGCATTCACTGACAGTTCCTGACTGATTGGATGAATGAGAAAGCGTAGATGCTGGTTTTCTACGGAACCATTTCAGTCTGAAGACTCTTCAGTTGTGTGTTTTCGAACGTTGGTGATGAACATTGAACGTCTCACGGTGTTGATGATCCAGCTGGAGGATAGTCGTACCTGTTGGGCTCCTTTAAAGGACCAAACTGTGTTTGTTTTTCTTCTTTTTGAGGCTCAAAGTTAATTTAACTTGACTGTATTAAATTAAAATATAATATTTAATCTAAACATAAACCTGACTAAAGCTTCACCTGGAGCTCAAACTAAATTTTCGGGGGYAAAAAACGCGTGTGGTCCTTTAAGAGCGATTAGTGTGATCCTGCATCCTGATTGGRCGGACAATCAGCCAATCAGCTGCTTTGAAAAGAAGACAGAAAACTCTTTTCTCAGTGTTTGGGATTTACCTGCTGTCGCACCTGAACCACCAACTGGCTTCATGAAAAGACCCGCCCACTCCCCGCAGAGCCAGCCTCCCATTGGTCGGTTCAGAGCTCTGGTGGGTCCAAGGCAATAAGCGAGGCGACAGGAAGTGAAGCTGGTTGGTCGAAGCACTTTTTGTCAAACCTCAGGGCTCAGAGACACACAGAGGTTCTGTTTACTCTTTTTTCTTTCTTTCTTCAGTTCTGGTAGAGTTCTGTTCAGTTTGGTTCTGTTGTGTTCTGATTGGCTGGTTCTGTGTTTGTACAGCTGATCACACTTCAGTCATATTTAATCTAACTATAGAAACCTTCAGAGTTGTTGTTTTATGCTGTCATCACCACCGGAGCTGAGACCAAACAGAAACTTTACACTGAGATTAGAGCGACCAATCAGAGTCACCGAGTACAAAACAACTAATAAAAACAACACATACAAACAAAACAACAAATAAAAACAACACATACAAACAAAACAACTAATAAAAACAACACATACAAACAAAACAACAAATAAAAACAACACATACAAACAAAACAACTAATAAAAACAACACATACAAACAAAACAACAAATAAAAACAACACATACAAACAAAACAACAAATAAAAACAACACATACAAACAAAACAACAAATAAAAACAACACATACAAACAAAACAACAAATAAAAACAACACAACACAAAAACAAACCAACAAATAAAAACAAAACAACAAATAAAAACAAAACAACACATACAAACAAAACAACTAATAAAAACAACACATACAAACAAAACAACAAATAAAAACAACACATACAAACAAAACAACAAATAAAAACAACACATACAAACAAAACAACAAATAAAAATAACACAGCACAAAAACAAA
>NW_013952760.1:320761-322706 GCF_001266775.1 Austrofundulus limnaeus | reverse complement strand
TGTTACATATAAATATTAAATCCTAAATCTAAGTGTTTAAATCTAAATGTAAAAGTTAAACCTTAAATGTTGAAGTTCACATTTAGGTGTTTCTGAATGGAACCCAGCCGTTTCTGTTGGTGCTCGGCTCATGTTATGATGTCATCATCCTGAGACATTAGCAACCGCTAGCTCCAATGAAGCTAAAGCTACGAGACATCAAYCCTGCAGTTCTGGCTGGTGTCTGAGCTGCACCTCAAACTGCTGGACCACAGGGACCWCCAGATTGTTTTTATGAACACATTTCAATTTAGATTTTAAATATTATCTGTTAGCAGCGGCTAGCAGTGGCTCGCATCACATGACCACAAACATCAACATTGGCCTMCTAGCTCTTCACTGCTATCACTGCTGAAGATAATAGTTTAATATAATTTTTAATGTTATAATTTAACATTTAAATTTAATATTTAAGTATTTTTACATTTAAATTTAACAGTAAAAACTAGGTAAATAGAGAAAAATATCCATCCATCCATTTTCTACACGCTTCTTCCTTTCAGGGTCACGGGGGTCACTGGTGCCCATATCCAGCAGCCTCAGTGCGAGGGGCGGGGTACACCTGGACAGGTCTCAGTCCATCACAGAGACACACACACCCACTCACTCTCATCTGGGGACAATTTAGAGTTATCAGTTAACCTAACAGTCATGTTTTTGGTCTGTGGGAGGAAGCCAGAGTACCCGGAGAAAACCCACGCATGCACGGAGAAAACATGCAGAAAGATCGCCGGGCCAGGATTTGAACCGGCAACCTTCTTGCTGAGAGGCATCAGCTCTACCAGCTGATCCACCYTGAAAAATGTGTTGGTGAAGTTTTTTCAATAGTTCATTTTACACCTGGCATCCCATATTTCTGTGATCTGTTTCACTACATGAGATATTTTGCTAACAGAGACAGACAGAGGACACTACATGTTTGACCTTTAACCCTTTGGGTGAGAAAAAGAAAACATGAGGAGAAACTAAAAGATTTAGAAAATAAAAAATCTCCAGAAGATTTCTTCCTCAGAAACTGGGTCAGTTGGAGGAGGAGGTCCGCACAGTGTGTGTGTTCTGATATGACCCGGTCCGACTCCGGCCCCCCCACAGGACTGCAGCGAGGACAGCGTCCTCCCCCCTGAGACGAGGACGTTTCCATCCCTGATAAGGAGACGGTTTATATTTAGGGTGAAGGTTGGTGCTTCAGATAAAGAGCTGCTGCTTTTGGTCAGATGTATATTTATCAGGTGAAGGACGACACACACACACACACACACACACACACACACACACACACACACACACACACACACACACACACACACACTCACACCTCTTCATCTTACAGGACCCTGAGGGGGGCATGACCCGGTCAGCAGGGTGACCCATCTGGAAAACCAGTTGAGTGTGTGTGAGGTTTCATTTCTGCGTGAGTGGTTAAAAATGTGCTGCTGCTTCAGTAATCTGAAGCGTGGGATTATAATCTGAGATTAATCCGAAGTTTAAACTGGGATTAGTCCTGAATGAGCCTTTAAACTGATCATCTGAAGATTAAGATGCATCTTTTGATGTCCTGCTAGCTTATGTTGATGCAAACTCCATTTCCCACAATGCATCAGGTCCAAACCAAACAGCTGTTCTCTTTTCTGCTTCTGCATCACCATCACAGCAAAAACAGTGTTAAAGAGTGTTAAAATGACAGTTAAAACTCTCCAGAGTRAATTTAACACCCCCTAGTGTTAGTTAACTGACTTCCAGTGTTGGTGTTAACTCAGTGTTGATTTCCTCAGTGTTGAATCAACACTGGACAGTGTTAAATAAGCTCCGCCCACAGTTAGGTGTTATTTAACACTGAACAGTGTTGTTATTTAACACCATGCAGTGTTGAAAGAAGTATTCTGAGAAGCCCCGCCCTCTTCCACCT
>NW_013952760.1:316961-318599 GCF_001266775.1 Austrofundulus limnaeus | reverse complement strand
GGGTGTCAGGACATGCACAAATGCTTATAACTCAGAAACTGTTCAACATAGAAGCTTCAGATTTCTTTTGTAGTTTAGCTCTGATGAAGCTCTATCCATCAGGCCCACCAATTAGTGCCCCCCACCCCAATAAAAAAAAACCACCCAAACACTACAATTTAGGGATGCATCTGGTAGCATGACATTTATTAGGAATAAAGACTTCTGAGTTTTGGTGCATTTGTGCGTGCGGGGGTCATTGTGTTACTGCTGTGTGGTGTCTCGTTTCCTTTCATGTTTCTAATTTAGATTCTAAAAATGTCCTGCTGCTGATGGACGAACACGCACAAACCACAAATCAGTCACTCACACTGATTTGACCCCTTCACCCACACACACCCACACACACACACACAGAGACACACACACCCACCCACCCACACACACACACCCCTCCCCTCTCTGAAACCTTTAAATACAGCCCCTCTTCACCTCTTGGACCTCGGTGTCGCATCCCCGCCGCAACTCGTTTTCACAAGTTCTCAAGCCCCAAACCCAGGTAAAATCTCACACACACACACACACACACACACACACACACACACACACACACACACACACATGAACAGGTGTGTCAGAGCTCCTCAGCTACAGGTTGAATCAGTAAAGTTTTGTTCTGAATCATAATTTCCTGAAGGTTTTCTGACACTTTCCACCTCCAGCTGTGAGTCTCTGCACCTGTCTGAGCTCCAGGTGTGTGGAGTCTTTAGATTTGTTTAAAGTTTCAACAAACTGAAGTCAAAGTTTGTTTTCCTGCAGTAAAACACAGAAAACTGTTCAGGTGTACGTCCTGTAAAACATCTGAATCTGCAGCAGGAAACGTGGAAGTTTGTTGGATCCAGTTTTGTTTCTGTTTTGGAAAWGATTTCGTTTTAAAAGTGCAGCTTCATTAATTAAATCAACAGAAACTTTTCCTTCTGAAAAAAAAAACCTTTTTGTTCCTAATTGTTTCTTTCTGGGCTTCCGTAGCAACACGAAGCCTCAGTTTCAGTTTGACTTTTGGCTGCTGGTTTCAGCTGGAAGCAGAGGACCGGATCTGAAGGATCAGCAGAACATAAACTGAGCTCCTAAAAATACTCCAGCATGAAGCTGGAGCTGCAGCTGTGGCTGCYGCTCAGATACCAGCAGGCTGTAAAATTAGCAGCAGAGCAGCCTGGAGGACAGAAAACATCCAGGAAACCAGATTCAGTTTCTAATGAGAGCAGATTTAACATCAGCTGACGACACATTCATCTGCACAACTAAAACTCACAGAACAGAAAAACTATTGCAACAAACACACCTGATGGTGGGCGGAGTCTGATCAGACCCTGAAAACCACCAATGAGAGCAGACTTTTAGGCTTTTTAAACATTCTTTATTATTTACAATTAAAAATGTGAAAACTGTAGAAAATCTTCAGTGTTTAAAATTGAATGTGAATATTTTTGACACCTCTGGTCCTGCAGCAGGTGGGTTCAAGTTCAGTTTATTCATACAGCTCCAAGTCACAACATACGTTGTCTCAGGACACTGTTCATAAAAAGAACAATGTAAAGAAGAAAGCAGCAGATTGTGTTGAATCACTTCATCACAGTCTCCCATCCTGAGCAAACGGTG
>NW_013952760.1:310275-316616 GCF_001266775.1 Austrofundulus limnaeus | reverse complement strand
CTATAGCAGCAGAAATGAAGAATAATTCAGGAAACCTAAGTCTAACTATAGGATTTATGAAAAAGGAAAGTCTTCAGTCTTCAGGTGGGTGCTGCTGCATCATATCTTTACCTGCTTGACTGTGTTTCCTGCAGCCTCCTCAGCAGACATGGAGCGTACGTTCATCGCTGTGAAGCCTGATGGCGTCCAGAGAGGACTGTGTGGTGAGATCATCAAGCGCTTCGAGCAGAGGGGCTTCAAGCTGGTCGCTGCCAAATTCGTGCAGGTAACCATGGCTACGATAAACACCTGTTTGCACCAGTGTGCAGGTACCTGCACCACACAGAACCAGGACTTCTTTAAAACCAGTAAATCAGGTTTAGGTTTCAGGTTCTGGTCTTCAGTTTTAAAATGATTGACATGTGAAACCAGATGGGACTGGATCCTCTTTAGACCCTGCAGAGAACCTGTTCTCCTGTTTTCTTCTCAGGGCTCTGAAGACCACCTGAAGCAGCACTACCTGGACCTGAAGGACATGCCTTTCTACGCAGGACTCTGCAAATACATGTCCTCTGGACCAATCCTTGCCATGGTAACACAAACACAAACACAAACACAAACACACCGTCTGCTTTTAGCTCCTTCCCTTACGTCAGCCAGCTCTCAAGGACTCTGTTGGTTTTAGCCCCTCAGACCTTGGACCCAGAGACCAGGTTTTATTTTTAAAGACACAGAATCCTTGAGGCTGAGATCTGGGCTTTAGTCTCCTGACTGGTTTTAAACTGGTTCAGTCTCTGTCCATTACTGGGTTTAGGGTTCTGTAGGGATCCTGCTCAGGCTGAAGGATTCCTGATCTGAAAACTGTTGAGCAAAACCAGATCTGGTTCCTGTCAGGTGACCACAGGTGGGTCGGTCTGTGTGTTTCAGGTCTGGGAGGGTCAGAGCATCGTGAAGCTGGCCAGGATGATGCTGGGTGAGACCAACCCTGCTGACTCCAAGCCCGGCAGCATCCGTGGAGACCTGTGCATCAACATCGGCAGGTGAGTGAACAACTGATAATCAGATAATTATCAGYTATTAATTAGAGAATAACCAAGTAAAACCTTGGTATTGATCAGGTATTAATCATAATTAGGTAATAATCAGGCATTGATCTGTAATAAAAGGTAATAATCTAGTAACAAACAGATTAGAATTATGTAATAGTTAGTAATAATTAGGTAATAACTTGATGAGAATCAGGTATTCATCAGGTAAAAATCAGCTAATATACAGGTATTACAGGTTTTTATTAGGTAATAAACAAGTAATAATCAGGTAATAAGTTAGGTAATATGGTATTAATCTGTTAATAAATATGTAGTAATCAGGTAATAAATAGGCATTAATCAGGTATTAATAAGTTTATAAGTAATAATCAAGTATTAATCAGTTAAAAATATGTTTTAATAAGGCAATAAGTTAGGTAATAATCAGGTAATAATCAGGTAATGAATTCGGCTAGAAGTTAGGTTATAAGGTATTATCAGTTAATAAATATGTATTAGTCAGGTAATAAATAGGTATTAAAAGGTAATAAGTTAGGTACTAATCAGATAATAAGTTAGGTAATAATAAGTTATTAAACTGTTAATAAATATGTAGTAATCAGGTAACAATTAGGCTGTAAGTTAGGTAATAATAAAGTGTTAATAAGTTAATAAATATGTATTWATCAGATAACAAATAGGTAATAATGAGGTATTAATCAATTAATAAATATGTATTAATCAGGTAATAAATTGGAATTAATCATGTAATAATAAGGTAATAAGTTAGGTAATAAGCTATTAATCAGTTAATATGTATTAATCAGGCAATAAATAGGTAATAATCAGGTATTAAGTTTATAAGTTAAGTAATAATCAGGTAATAATCAGTTAAAATATGTATTACTCAGGTAATAAACAGGTAATAATCAGGTATTAAGTTCATAAGTTAAGTAATAATCAGGTAATAATCAGTTAAAATATGTATTACTCAGGTAATAAACAGGTAATAATCAGGTATTAAGTTCATAAGTTAAGTAATAATCAGGTAATAATCAGTTAAAATATGTATTACTCAGGTAATAAACAGGTAATAATCAGGTATTAAGTTCATAAGTTAAGTAATAATCTGGTAATAATCAGTTAAAATAGGTATTAATGAGGAAATAAATAGGTATTAAGGTTAAAAGTTAGGTAATAACCATGTAATAAGCGAAGTAATAAGCCTGTAATAAGCATGTGTTATTCTGGTCTCCTCAGGAACATCATCCACGGCAGCGACACCCTGGAAAACGCCAAGAGGGAGGTTGACTTGTGGTTCAAGGCCGAGGAGTTTGTCAACTGGACCCCCTGCTCTCAGGCCTTCCTGTATGAGTAAACCCCACCCACTAACYGAAACCCCGCCCTCCACCACTGGCTCCACCCACTCTACAGTCGATCCTCTGACTTGGTTTTCTCCAATCAAACCACAACATGATCAATAAAGTCTCATGTTAACAGTTTGTGTGTTTTTAATGGAGACAAACCGGGTCTTCAGGGACCAGAATCAGAACTTCTCTGGGTTTGACTCAACTTTGGGTCCAGAAGCTTTTTTCTGTCTGAAAGAGGTCAAAGTTTAAAATGTTCCTTTAGGAAACTCCGATTTAAAAAGGCCAATTAAAAAGTAGTAAAATGGTAGCTTATAGCTGAAACAGCAAAAGATTGGCTGAAAGTAGCTAGAAGCTAGCCAAAACCTTTAAGRACCAAAACATTAGCTAAAGCAAAAAGTATGAAAAAAAATCTTGCATTTCTTGTTTTCACTCAAAGACAAAAAAAAAAAATTTCAAAATAAATGAATTTTCTTCAATAAGATTTTATTACATAAACTGTAAAGTTATTTCTCTTGTTCACAATCATGACACCAAATATAAAAACCTTCATCAGTTAAACCTTTACAGATTCTTCTTATTTSAACATTTCACAACATTAACTTTTACAAACATTCAGTCACTTTATGAAAAGGTTTTCTATAAAAATCTGTTTGTCACAAACATTTAATTTATTTATAACAAMAAGATAAAAGGTTATTTTTCTGATTCAAAGCTGCCGAACAGATAAAAGTTGAACAGTTTTATTATTTATCTGATAGATTTGTTTGTGGAGCTGCAGGTTAAAGATTAAATGAAAGTCTTTTAATGTGTAGCTGWTTTTATTTTAGACAAAATGAGCGACTCAAAAAATAAACTTCATGAGACGTTGAACCAGAACCACAGACTGAAATAAAATCTGTTCAAAAAAAAAAACTTTCTGAAACATTTGATGAGTTTTCAGCCCAACATAAAAGGATCTGAAGGTTTTAACTTTCAGCAAGAAAAAAATCTTAATAAAATATAACTTGAACAAAAAACAATAAATCAATAAAAACAAACTTTAGTGAAATTTAATCTCAAAGTAAAAATTAAATAAATAATGAGATGAGTTTACTAAAACCAAAAGTTTCCAACAGGAAGAGAAAAGAACCTGGTTTGTCCCACAGAGGACACCGTAGAGCTGAAAACATAAAAAAAATAAAAAATTTAACCAAATAAAAACATTTTTATTGATTCTGTCAACAGATTTCTTTATCGTTTCTTAAAGGATGTGAAGAAAAAACTAATTAAATTGATAAAAACAGATCAGTTGTGCAGTTTTTGACCTGTTCCGAGGATCAGTCCAGGTTTTTCTTTTAGAACCAAAACAACAACAAATTCTCTGAAGTTTCTTGTTTTTGTTTATTTTTGTAAACAGATGCTTCATTTCAACAAGCTGCTTCCTGATTGGATGAAAACAAATTTTAAATTAAATGATCAATTTTTCTTTCTGATAATAAAATATTTGATAGAAAAACAAAAAATCTGGGATTTTAAAAGAAAATCTAAAAAAAGTCTTTGTTTTAGTAAACTTTACTAAGTGAGAAAAATTAACCATAACCGGTTTATAGTTTATATTGTATTTTAGTACCTCGACATTAAAACAATAATTTCATGTTTTTATTTTCTTTTTTGTTGAAAAACTTTAAAACACTGACAATAAACTAASATCCAACTTTACAGTAAATATTAATACTGCTGTACTTTTATTTTATCTGTTAATAATTTATTTATTAAGTCTGATAAACTTCAGTTTTATTGAGGTTTAATTACTGAAATCAAAATAATCTGATAAATTTAGTTGTATTTATTTTGACTGATATGATTAAAACTTTTTACTGATCAATTAATAAACTACACTTTTAGATTTATATAAATCTGTCTTTACTAACAATAATAAAACTTTTCATTTTCACTTTGTTGGAACAATTCCATGAAACAAATAAAGAATAAAATATTTGAACAAACAGAAAATCTGACGACGACTCGCTTCACATTTTTTCTTTTAAACCAACTTTGAACTGAAACAGAGAATAAATATTAAAGTAAAGAAAGCCTCCAGCTGAGCAGAAACTGGGTGATTTGAGTTCAGTCCATGAAGTTAAAACCAGTTATTTTTCCACGCAGCACCTGAACGCATCACAGAAACACAAACACATACGTTTAACAGCGACAAACGATCCAAACGTTGGAAATAAAATCACACAAACTCTTTTCCTCCTTCGTGCCTCTTCAGTGCGGCTCCTTCAGTTTGTGCTGACTCAGCACCAGGACATTTTTTCTGTTTTTGTGAAATGAAAGRGGCAGCAGGAGGAGTTCTCTCTGAACTTTGAGCAGTTTTGCTCCAACAGAGGAGAAAATGTTTTAGCTGGAGAGGAAACCTGCAGACGAGCCGTTGGTTTCTGTTCCGACTCTCTTCATCCTGCTGTCCTCCTCCTCTTCCTCCGTCTGCAGACCTGAACACAACAAACAACTAAATCTGAAGGAAAAACAGCTTCAGACTCGTCTCCATCAGAACAGAAAMGATTTTAACGAGTGCCAGCAGGTGGCGCTACAGGTAACGTCAGTCATGAAGCAAAGTTAACTCACTTCCTGTTTGATCACTTCCTGTCAGAGTACCTGAACACTTCTTCTTTCATTAATTCATGTCTGATCAAATACTGATTAAAATCCTTCAGTTCCACCACTTCCTGTCTGAACACCTGTGACTGACCACTTCCTGTCTAAGTACTTCCTGATCGACCACTTCCTGTCTGAGTCCAGGTGGCAGGTGTGTTTACCTGGTCCCCCCTCGGTGTCGGGGTCAGCTGAGGTGGGCTGGGCTGCCGAGGCCGGGGGAGGGGGTGATGGGTAATCGGGCGGAGTCTCGTTCTCGTCTCCCGACAGGTTCCTGGGTACTCCTGTTACCATGGCGCCGGAGAGGCTGACGGGGCGCTTAGCAACAGGTAACTTCCTCTCTGAGAGACGGAGAGTTAACAGAAGTCACGTCTCTGAATAAAACCAGAAGCGGTCAGGTCTGAGGGGACGTACTTTTCTTCTGTCCTCTGTACTGCTGGGACTTCCTCCTCTGTTTGGACGCTGCAGACTGTCCGTCTCTGGACCCTGGAACAAAGGAAGTCCTTACAGACCGGGGCTCACCTGTCCCCTCAGGAGGCCCGGCTCAGGTGAGGCTTACCTGCGTTGACGGCGGGAGGCTGCAGCTGGTACCCGGTCAGCTGGCACCAGCCCACCGGGTACAGGTCCGGGGACTGGCAGTCCACCCACTGGTCGTACTCGTCCTCCCAGCCGTCGAAGTGGACCCGCAGCAGCCGGTGGACGATGCGGGTCACCGTGGCCACGCAGACCAGCCGAGGCTCCATCAGGTCCACGGCTTCCAGCTTCATCCCGGGACGGAAACCGTGGTTTGGGACTTCCTGTCGGGATAGGAAGTTGAGTAAGAGCTGTGGACAGTGAGGACAAGTCCAGGTCCAGGAGCAGGACTGAGGACTGCCGGGYTACAGGGAGGTCTCACCTTGTTGAAGAGGTTGACAGGTGCAGCCACAGACTTGGTCTCCTTCAGATACTCGAACCACCTGAAGGGCAGACTGCRGTAACCTGACACACCAGACCAGAGTTTTTGGTGAACCGGGTCCTGAAAGTCCAGGTTTTATAACTCTACAGAACATTTCCAGGACTTCCTACAAACCTAACAGTTCCTAACTTTACTTAAACAATAATGTTCATTTATGGTTTTATTAAAGTGTCGCAGAGCAACCTTCACAGCCCCGCCTCCAAGTGGGCGGGGCCATTCTACCTCGAGGGGGCGTCAGCTCGATGTTATTGATCTCACAYAAGCCAGCGGGGAAGATGGACGGAGACGTGGAGTGATAACAGAACCAGTCTGAGCCGTCTGCAGCTTCTGATCCATCAATGCCGATCATCAGGTACCCGTCTGCCAGAACCTGTC
>NW_013952760.1:306456-308342 GCF_001266775.1 Austrofundulus limnaeus | reverse complement strand
TAGAGGTCAGAGGTTAGAGGTCAGAGGTTAGAGGTCAGAGGTTAGAGGTCAGAGGTTAGAGGTCAGAGGTCAGATGTTAGAGGTCAGAGGACAAAGGTCAGCTGTCAGAGGTCAGAGGTCAGCTGTCAGAGGTCAGAGGTCATGGCAGTGACCTCCATGATGAAGACTCAGCTCACCTTCCTCACTGTGGCCACGCAGATGGCCGACAGGTTCAGAGGGTCGATGGCCTCCAGCTTCATCCCGTCCTCAAACCAGGGTCCGCTCTGATCCACCTCCTTCACCTGCAGCAAACAGGAAGTGACATCATCTCACCAGGCGGTCACCTTCACATGGTGAAAAGGCGGAGCTGTGCTAACGAGGTCGTTAGTTAACGAGGACTTRAACAGGAAGTGTTTTTTGTAAACCGAGAATAATCCTATGAGAATAAAAGATTGAGAGGCAACGATCAGGTCAGAGCGGCTCAGGTGAGGCTCACCTTGACAAACAGCTGTCCAGGTGCYTCCGTCTGTCCGTCCAGCTTCTTCGTCACATCTGTAAACACACACACACACACCTTCAGCTTCAGTCCCCGCCCCCCTCCAGACCCCCACGTGAGCCTCTGACCCACCGGATCGTTTGAAGCGGTGCCCGATGGAGCGGGACCAGCCCACACTGTGGATCAGCGGGCTGTACATGTGACACCAGAAGTCGTCGGACCCGTCCTCGCACTCCTCGTACACGAGCCGCAGCCGGCCGCCGATCACCTGCGACGAGACCGCCGTCAGGGGGGCCAGAACCAAACCGGAACCACGTGGGTCCCAGCGACACTCACCTGCTCGACCAGAGCCACCCGAGTCCGACACAGGTGGGTCTTATCCACCACCTCCACCCTCATCTGCTTCTTGAAGGGGAACTGCATGCTCTCCTGCACCTGAGGTTGATGTGTTCCAGTTATTCTGCAGCTAAAAGCTTCATGAAACGAGCTGAACCTCAGCTAAAACTTGATCCAGAACAGGTTTGTCACCTTGGATGAAAAATCCGGAGGAAGAGTTTTGGACCCCGTCAGTCTCTTGATGAGGAAAGTCTTCCAGTTGGTGAACCTGTGCAGGATACCTGAGGACAGACGGCCAATCACAAGACTTCTTTTCTCTAGTTGGTTTGAAAAGCTTGCTGAAGGTTTGGACTATTGATGATGGGCGGAGCCTAACTGGATCAGTGAAGCTGACCAATCAGTACCACAGGAATCTGCCTCCATGGTTCAGTTTCATATGAACACGAGTTTCAGAACCAGAGCAGCTTCACTTCAAAAACATTAATAACTCTGAGTACAGGAGGAGCAGCTCAGGCAGACTGCAGACAGGAAGTGGGTCTTACTCTGAGGGGGGACCAGAGGTTTCCCTCCAGCTGCACACCAGCCCACTGGGTGGATGTCAGGAACACACAGATTCAGCCAGAAGTCTCTGGTGGCGTCTCCGTCGAAGCCTTCATACCTCAGTAAGGCCTTAAATCCTGCAGAGACACACGTCACACACTGGTCCAGCTGCAGGACTGCAGGAGCTGGACCAGCACAGACAACTAATCTTCATCATCAGCATGAACTTTAACATGTTTACTGTGATGTGATACTGTGTGYGGRTCATCAGAAGTGTAAGGATTAAAACAGCTGCTGRTGTTTTGGAGATATTGAAAATGGAACATAACAAAAATAATTTCACTCTCACCTGAATAATGTTTTCATTAAACAGTATATAACCCATTTAAAACCATAATGAATCAGACTAAAAACTCTTGGAAACCATAAATCCACCTGTGGACATCACCTGAGCAAAGATTCACGCTGCTAAAATGAACTGGAGCAAAGTTACAGAGGTTTTAGTAAAGAAATAATTTAGTGTTTAGTCATTCTG